>NC_081429.1:23706262-24006262 GCF_949786415.1 Peromyscus eremicus | reverse complement strand
TATCCCTTCACTTCATTTTTTTTTAAAGAACGCAGGAAAAGTCCACATTGACTTTTGATGTTAGCCATCCCCTAAGACTTCGGTGCAATGTATGTTCTGATGGCTAAAGGCTGACCTTTCAGTTTAATATCTGCTTTGCACAGCTTGAGACATTATTAATGAACTCCTTTGATTGAATACTACAATCCAATTGCCCAGCATGTATTTATGTATCTCCTGCAACACCGACCTTTGTGCGAAAAGGTGAGACTATAATTGAATAATCACTGGGGCCAACTTGATCAGGGGACCAGAGTGGCTCTTCTTACACGTCATTATTCCCCTCACCGGTGACTTCTTACCCTGATCCATGAACACCGGGGAAAAGGACCAAGCTGTACAGCTCCTGCATCCGTAGGTCTGAACAGTTTCAGCATTTGACACATCTGTCGCCGTACTTTCCGTGAAGTCTGGTAGGTCTGTGTCTCAGGGATGCAGTGCCAACTGGAGAAAGTTGAGCAAGCAGAGCAGAGTTGGGATTTGACTCAGAGTCTCTGCACCAGGATGCTCTTGCCTTCCAACTGTGAGTCTCACACATCCCTATCTAAATGGTGTGAGGCTGGAGTAACAATCTGAGGGTGTCACCTCTCCTTTAAGAAGGGAATTCTGTGTCGTAATCTGGTAATCTGAAGCAGCAGAATTCCAGACAGGTCCTTGCAGAGAGTATCAGGTTGTTTTGTCTTTTTTTTTTTTGTTATTTTGTTATTTTTTTCCTCAAAACAACCGTATTCCAGGATGCTCCCGGGATGGAGAGAAACTGCTGGAGGGGCAGGGAAGGCAATGGAGGAAGAGTGCCAGGCAGTGCCTGTCAGGTGAAAGGAGGCATAGGCTCCGCCCCCAGCTGCTGTGCCTGCCCCTCTGGGGGATGGGACCTTGCCTTACCCTTCTCATCCGGCCCTGGCACACAGAGCCGCTTCCTCCCTGGCAGCAAACTCAACACAGATGATGATTCTCACTGGGAGCCAAGGGCTCCCCGCTTCACGGTCACGATGACGCGTTCCCAGACAGAAGCCGCCAAGTCAGCTTTTGGTCCAAGCGGCTTCTCCACACGTCTTGGGAGCCACCTGTTTTCACGGGTACAGGTGCGCCCTCTGCTCTGCACACAGCTCTTCCGATCTGAAAGTGGTTCCGGAAAGGGGGTTTCCTCAGTTAGGTATTTGAAAAGCCGACATCATATCTACTGGTTTATTTTAATAAAAATGCACGATAGTCCTATTAACTTTGACATGTTAACTGCCCATAAAAGACTTCAGTGTAACATTTCGGGCCCCAAAGGCCGTGTCTGTGTGGGGGTGGGGCTTACTAGAAGCCAGGGTACCCACTTAGGTGCATATCATACTTTCCTGTGATCTGTTAAGAACTTAGGAATAATAAGGTTGTAGACTTTTTTCATAGGTCACTTTGGGGCTGATTCACTAAAGAAGCCACGGTCATTTTCTTCTTGCAAGAGTTCTGTTTATTTATGGTGTTTTTCCTGATTTGCAGAAATGCCAGACACACAGATGCACAAAGGAAGGCCTGTTCCTCCATCAAGCTTGGCTTTGGCTGGTTTTTGTTTTTTACTGTATCTACCAGGACTAGTGAGGGCAAGGCCAGTGCCTGGCATCTGCATCTGGTACTGACCCCAACACCCTGCAGCTTAGCTGTGATGAGCCTCTTTTGTTTTCCAGGTTCTCTTCAGCTTGGTGCAAAGGGATCAAATGTGTGGCTCCTGCATGCTGGTGTGAGCCAACCTCCCACCTCTTAGCCCTACTGCCCTCTGGGCTCCTCAGTCTGGTCATTTCTTCTGCTAATTACAGAAGACATGGCAAGTGGTGAAGATCAGAAAATGTTAGACAGAACTGAAAATAAAATTGACTGGTCTTTTAAGCAGATGAAATTGCATTTTTTAAAAAAAATTATAGACTTTAGCTTACTCTATGCATTCTGGTTTCTGGTTCAAGCCTATTCAGAAACCCTGTTTCACCCTCATGAAGCTATTCCATTCATATTTTTCCCTTCTAGATAAATAACATCGGATGCCAACATACACAAATAGTATGTTTGACCTTTTCCAACTTATCAACATTCAAGAAAACGTAAAATGTTAAATGCATTATCACTGAAAAAATGGAAAGAAAAAGAAAACCCCTAAAATAATGAAATATTTAAATGGTAGAATCAGGTTAAACACTAGTAAGGAAGCAGAGGGATTACACTAACATGGACCAGCCACACACCACATTTCAAATCCTTATTTAAAAAGTAGGATCCAGTTGATGGTGGAGACATCACTTTCACCCATCTGCACGTGACTCACAAGGTGGTCACACCTGCAAGATGCCCATCCCTTGAGTCTCAGCCTGACTTTACCTTTTCTCATCCTGGGTAGCCTAGCCCAAGCTTTGCAGACCTGACTGTTCAGGCTTGCTGAGCAAGGCACACACCCAGTGGTGGCTTTTGTCTCTTCCTGGTGACACATTAGCATAGTCACCCAGAGTTTGCAGAAAATTCACATCTAACTAGAATTCCATGGGGAAGCATGGATCCTGGGGAACCGCTAAAGTCATTCAAAGGCCTGGACTCCATGACCTACAAAAGGGATCCAAAAAATGTCCCCCATAAATCCACAATGTGTTTTAGGAAGCGCACCCTGGACAGCATGCTCTTTTAATTTATCAATATCAGGACAACAGAGCTCAGAAGAATGAAGTTTATAACTGAAGTAGATTTACAGCACATATTTATTAAAGGTATTAATTCTACACATTTACACTATTGTAGGATATCATCTCCAAGGACCACCCTCAAAACATAGAAGAGTAAGAGGGAAGAGAATAGGCAGGAAGGACAAGAGCCATACTCCGACACCTAGGTAGGCTGCAGCAGGAACGTTATGAGTTCCTAGCAGTATAAGACAAATATTGACACCCACTCTCAAAAAAAAAACTACCTTTGAATGAACATCACAGTATTAGTAAATATTAACTACCAACTAACTACTTCTCCGTAGCTACATTAAACTTATCATATCAGATATTCAAGTGACAGCCACAGGGCAACTGAGGGCATGGGTTGAAGCTTTAGGTCCTCAGTAGAAAGATGAATATTTCTCTAGGTCTTTCACTTCCACACTTGACAGGAAGATGAAAAGCTGGCGAGGCAGTGCCTTGGGAGCCTCAAGATGATCCTATCAGAAGGGAACATGGTGCCATAAATTAAGGCCTTCATTGCCCACGTGAGCGGGACTCCTTGCTTGTAATGATACAGTCAGCTTGTTTCTTTAGCAAATGATACTTGTATCCAAACCCAGCTTTTCCACTGCTGTTGAAAATAACTGCATTTAGAATTGGTAATTTTCTCTGCATGCTTCCTTTCCCTGGGAAGACATTCTGGAAGTGAAGTCTCAGATGGAGTTACATTTTAGCGAGGAGGAGGGCGTACTGAAGGACCCACCGCGCCACACACAGGCTAACCAGGTCTCTGTTAAAGAATTATTAAAAAAAAAAAAAAAGGCAGGCAGCAAGCGTCGACACCTAAGGCAACATGAAGACTCCTAATTGTTAGTTCTAAAAGGCAAGCTGCTACTATTTATGTGTGTGTGTGAGGGGGGTGGGAATTTAATAAAAACAGAGTTAGAGAGTGAAGGAATTGTGAAGGAATTTTATTAAATCTCCTGTTTGCACAAGAGTGAGTCAGGTGTGTTGCCATGACGCTTTCAAACACTGCTGGTTGTGATGGTGAAGATTAGAACCATTCCTTGGAGCTCTTAATAGTGCATTTGAAAGAGGCAGTCCTGAAGAAAAGGCTGAGGAGTGACAGAAATAAGAGCAACAGGGAAGATGCACCTGAAATAAATGGAAACAGCATGCTTCTGTGGCCGGGGTGTTCCCTCCTACTTCCCAAATAACTGGGCGGGGGGGGGGGGGGGAGGTGAGTTATTCAGGGAATTAAAGCAGCCTCTCATTTTCAATCTCCCTTCAGGCTGATAGACTTGGAGTACCCATTCCTCAATTTCATTCAACCCTGGGACAGTAGGACCATCTGAAATGTTTTTAAATGCCATTTATATGTATTAGGACATCCCAGAGCAGGACTCTGGGGATAGAAAGATAAGCACTTGTGGCCCTGTGCTGTGGGAGAGTCGTGCCGAGTACGATCCGGAGTCTATGACTCATCACTCTGCAGACCGAAGCTTCTCTTTCAGGGTTTCCTCTTGTTCCAAAGGCAGGATCATATAAGAATAGACAGTTAAAGAAAACATTATGTATGTGATAAAGGACCTTTATGTGACGAATATTCCAGGGAAAGGCTCTTTCAGACATATTGCAGCAAATTCTGGTTCAGACTTTGGGTAGAACAGGAGTCTGCATATCTAGCTTTGGCTGCTTCTGTCCTGATTTCTTTCTTGGGGACATTGTAGGATCATTTGCATTGAGAGTGGAATTGAACCTTGTTTCTGAATTCCTTCTGCAATTCAGTTTTCTTGAATCCTGGATAATGATCTTGGTGTCTCTAGGAGGTCTTTCCTGTGGGAGATGCTAGATCATTGGTTAAAATCATCCTGGTGGAGTTTAGGCAGATGTATTTTAAAAACCGCTGCTTGGTCTTCCAGCCATCCTGTTTTAATGATGGCAAAGTATCACTCTCCCCCTCAACCCTGCTCTCTTTTCTTAGAGCTTCACAGAATAGCTCCCTGGGAAAAAGGAACAATTTAATGATTGCTCGTACCCACTGGCTGAATCTAAGCAGAATATTTATAAGCTGCTCTGAAATTTAAGTGAAAAACTCTTTACCACTCCAGGTTTGAGTGAGAGAGCTAGGTTTAAGGTCAAGACACAAAGGAGAAACACAAGCTGGGGAAAAAAGTACATGATGACTTGAATCCAAGGCAGTCATGCTAAAGAACACTGAAAGGGACCTGTAGGAAGCCAGAGGACAGTTCTCCCAAGGCTGACCTGAATAGTCATGGAGGCCAAATAGGTGAAGAATGGGTTAGAGCACTGGGAAGGACACTCTGATGCTGTTTCCTGTGCCTCTTTGCCTGTATTTGGCCAAGGGGGCTCATCCCAAACAGGCCATTACAGGAATGTTGCTCACAAATGGGGAAAACTTGGTATAGAGCTGAGAGCCAAGGGAATCACATCTTCATCTTCCCGGGAGATACAAAATTTTCAGATGTGATCTGACTAGGGTGGTCTTTCAGAGGACATAGGACCAGGAAGAACAGGAGTTAAGTATGAGAAGCAGAGAGCAGAGTATGTGAGAAGGGGGCCCTGGAGAGGGGAGAATTCAAAAGGACCATGGTCTAGTTACGGTTGGCGGGATCAGTTTGAGAGATGATGTTGAGGATTCAGGAAGGGTACACTGTAGCTCTGAGCTTATGTGTCCACAGAGGGCAGCCAAGGATGCAACAGTTACCTCCACCAACATTTATTTTCTGTGCTTCCTTCAAAGCCAGGGAATTGGGGAACTCCCAGATGGAGCAGACAGATATCTCCCTCCTGCTGTCAGGGGTGCTGAGCAGTCTGGGATGTCAGGCTCCAGGTAAACAAGTCTCCAGGGGGCTCTGGCAGAGCAGCTGTCTCTCTGCTTGCAAGAGGCTCTGGGTAGGGGAAGCTCTGAGGACCCCAGTGTTCCTCTTCTTCCTACCTCACTTGACTTCCCTGGGGGAGGGGAAAGTGTGCTCTGAAAAGAGAGGGAGCAAGGAGAATGGAGGGTATTCTGAGAGGACCTTATTCTTGAAAGTAGATGACATGTAAGACTGAACAAATCCATGTCGATCTAAACACATCTGCAGCATGCCTTTCCCCACGCTCTGGAGCGTGGGGATGTACTCAGAAACAACCCCAAGGGGACCAAGGAGTCAGCTGCATGTCGGCTGTCTGTCTATCTTTAGCATCCACCCACAATGGGCAGCACAGATTAGTGAAATTCCCAAGCCTCACCTGGGCCTTGGTTCCACCCCCTCTCCCTGTATTCAGCAGTGACTATAAATGATGCCCTCTGCTCTCCTTCCTGATGTCTACCTCATTCAGATTGCCTTTTAGTAGGACTTATAAAACAAACAAAAATTACTAAAAAAAAAAAAAAAAGTAGGTTAGTGGAAAGGGGAGAAACAGAACTTCTGAAAAAAAATTCTCCCCCAGAGCAGGATTTGAGATATAGCAACAAGAACTGATAAAGTAGGCCATTCAACCTATTACACTGTTATTTTCTCTGGCAAGAGACTGCTTGCTGGATTTGCATTCAGTTTCATTTTGAGACTTAATTTTTTTTTTTTTTTTTTTTTTTTTGCTTAAAAAGAGGAAAATTTTCCATTAGCTATAAATTTGACTCTGACCCAGGGACATAGCCAATGAATATTATCGTCAACCATTAGACATGATCATATTAAACTACTCAACACTGCCAACTAATAGAAATAATTGTTGTTTCTGCACAAAGCTATGGTACAGATTCCTCTGGTGCTGGTCGGACCCCTAATCAAGATCTTCCTGAAATGGCAGAGATTTCAGTAAGGACACTGCCAAACTGCACCAAGTCCTGGCACTGGGGTGGTGGGTGGTGGGTGGTGTGTTGGGCTGCAGCCCCAGCAGAATCCAACCTCTAAGGACATCCTTGAATGGCACAAATGGCTGAATTTCAACACTCAGAGTAATTATCTTAAAGTAACTAAAACACCAGTAGGATTTTAAGGTGTGTGCCAACAGACCAGGCAATAAAAGACATTCTACAGTTGTGGGAGGGGCCTGAGTGATAGTTCACAATGACTGTGATGTCTTCCGTTTTCAAAAGAAATACAGATGGTGTATTATATTTAGCGTAAGTCGGCATTAGAAATTAAAATCAAAGAACTAGCTTCTATAAAGTGTTTTTAAGGTAATCTTGCTTACACGACTCATTTGTTTGCTCCACTCTTTCTATAGATAAGAGAGTAATCGTTACATGACTGAACACAATGATTGGTCACCACTGCCCACAGCAATGAGGCTTCAAAATAACTCCCATTGATGTGAAGAGATGTAGGTATGTGCACACGTTTTAAAAATCACTTTGACATACCTTGGTTTTTGTAAGTGGGGCAGAGGGTTAGATCATTGGTTATCAAGTTGGATTACAATCACATGTAGATAGTTTAATTGTGACAATGCTCAGGTTGAGGGTTCCAATGTCTCAGTCAAGGGTCCCGTCCCTGTCCTTATTAACCGTTATTTACTCCTTCTCTCCTCCCAGGGAGTAGTATGGAGGAGAAAGTCCTGGGGGGTGGGCGTTGGTAACTAGAGGAGAGCAAGGAACTAGAAACAAGCCAAGATGGCTGAACTTTGAGGATTCCCCATCCTCATGTGGGTTCCACGGGGCTCATTCTAAAGACAGTGAGGTTGGGCCAGGAGGGAACTGGAGGCAAAGTCTACATTTATAAGAACCCCCAGCTCCAGTTACTGTAGTCAGGAGCATGCATCTTGGACAGCTCAACTTTCAATAGAATTCAGAAATCTGCTTTGAATGGTGGGGGGCAGGATCTCTTCGTTTATGAATGTTTGTGATGAATTAAAATTTTATGAAAATTGTCTTGGTCAAATAATCACATGTGATTACATGCCCTACAATGTGCCAGTGAACAATCTCTGAGTAATCATGTTACTGTGCTTACAAACACAAGACAAATATTTGCAGAAGGCTACATGAGCAATGTCTGGAAAATTACTTTTTAAGTATTATAGATAAACCTCTATTGGATTATTTGATGCTTAGTAATGTTTTTTTCAGGATATATCAACAAAACGTATACTAAAAAGCTGGTGGAATGAAGGGCAATGTGCTCCATAAGAATAGGCCTGCTTTAAAATAAACAGAAGCAAGACTCATAGTCTACTTTTGCGTCCAGCCACCCTTCTATGAGTGTGTAGCTGCCATGCTGGGGGTACACTTCCCAACCAGCTCCCAAAACACACTTCATTGAGGATCTGCTTCAAGCACAGTCTGCGGTGTTGGGAGCTGGTTCTGTGGTACTCATAAGTTCTCCAGTGATGCTAAGTTACCGTCCACAGCCCCCGGAGGGCAGTGCCTTGGAGAACAATCCCCTAGAGGGCAACATCATGGAGAACCCTGGCAGGCTGTGGCAACCTGGAGGGTAGCAAACTAGAAAGGCTGCTCTCTGAAGGACAGCACCCTGGTCACCTGGCACACACTAGAAGTACGGGAGATGGCCGGATGAGTGACAGAGGGAATGAATCGATTTGGATATCTCAGGACCATCACCAGAAGGTACAATGGCAAGACAAGGAAACACTGTTTTTACAGTCCAGTGGGAGAAAAGGACACTTCATCAAGCAGCAGTAAGTCAACCATGCAGTCTCCCTGTAGGGACTTAGAAAAAGGTTGAGGCTGCTCAGAGCAAGGGCTCTGCATGCCACTGGGAAAGTCCATTTGGCTGTGGGAGCAAGAAAGACTTCCCAGCAGGAAAGTAAGTCAAAGAGGGACATGGAGAGACTGGGTAGAGATGCTGTTAAAACAGCTGAGGGGGGGGTCCTCTGCCAGGGCCCCCTGTTGGGAACTGCAGGGAAGTCAGAGCCTTTGTGTACTGTCAACTTGCCATTCCTTCAACAGGAGACAAATCCCCAAGACCAGCAATCACCATTGCACTATTCTTGCTCAAGTGCCTTGGTATAGATTTCTGAGAGCCTTTAGTTGAAAGGATTCAGGGAAGAACCTGAAGAAAACTGCAGTACAAAGAGGCAGTGTGTGGTATGCTATTATCTCAGAAAGGAAGCTCTGGGATGCACCAAAACTAGGTTGTAGACAGGGATGCCTTATCTTTAATAAAATGGAACAGCTTCCCCTCTGAGCAAATGGAATTTAGATGCAAAGTCAGAATAACCTGTTACTATATGAAAAAAAAGGGCTAGTGTAGGCAAAGGCTAATCTATACTCCCAACACCCATAGTTATTAATTTTGCTCATGTGCATGGATAGCAATCGATCACACTTATTAAATGAGAATGAGTTAAGGCTGAGCTATGACCAACCCAGGACAGAGTCCTGTGTCTAACTAGGACAGGGAGATTGCATAGCAACATAGCATCCAGGAGCTGAACACTTATGCCATTGAGTATTGTCTGACGCACCATCTTTAGGAAGGTCCTGACTTCTTTGTGCTTTCTTGGCTGGAAATAATAAAGATGCCTGACATACTTTTCCATAACAGTGCATGTTTCTGCCATGAGGATTCACTTTGTTTTGCCTGAAGCCCATTGATGTGAACTGAGAAAACATAAGATCTAGGGCCATGGACCTAAGTTCCAGTTTCATTGATCAGAGTCAAGCTGTGTGACCCCCGACACATGGCTTAACTTCTGTGAGTCCTTAATTTCCTTCTCTATAAAAGGTCTCATTTTAGATGGCAAAGATTAACATAACTCTCCACAGAGAGTTGGGGTGAATTCTGGGCCCTGAAAGCCTAGCAGACACCTGGACCCCCTTGTGATGCAGGTTTTGGTTGTTTTATTCCTAACAGACTGTTTCAGTGTTC
The DNA here is from genome assembly GCF_949786415.1 of Peromyscus eremicus. Taxonomy (NCBI): domain Eukaryota; kingdom Metazoa; phylum Chordata; class Mammalia; order Rodentia; family Cricetidae; genus Peromyscus; species Peromyscus eremicus. The sequence goes on along the minus strand of NC_081429.1, from coordinate 23,996,712 downwards.
ACCAAGAGTGCCTGGATGTGCTAGTAGTAATGAGTCCTGTATGTGGAGATTACACAACAGTTGTACAAAGCAACTTGAACCTATGTTTGGATCAATACCATTTTTTCTCTCTCTGAATTTCCTCATCTATATCTCCACCTCTCTGCTCTCCTTCTGGGCCTCTTCATCCCTAGCCACAGCAGCTTCTCTCCATCCCTGCAGGTCATATGCTCTTTGATTGATTGTTTCCTCCTTGTGGTGGTTTGAATAAAAATGCCTACCCCGATAGGTCTGTATATTTGAATACTGGGCCCCAGTTGGTTGCACTGTTGGGGAAGGATTAAGAGATATGGCCTCATTGGAAGAGGTATGTCACTGGGGATAGGATGGGCTTTGAGCTTTCAAGACTAGTGTGATTCCCAGTTAACTCTCTCTGCCTGTATGTGTGGCTTAAGAGGTATAAGCTCTGAACTCCTGCTCTAGCACTATGGCTGCCTACCTGCTGCCATGCTTCCTGCAAGATGGCCATAGACTCTTAACTCTCTAGAGCTGCAAGTCCCAAGTTAAACATTTCCTTTTGTAAATTCCTTAGTCATGGTGTTTTGTCATCCCAATAGAAAAGTGACTAAGAATATCCTGGGTGTTCTTCCCTCCTCTAGAGGAGGAGTCGCTGATCACACAGACAGGTCTCTGTGACTCCAGGTACCTCAGACATCACACTATCCATTTTCCATGTTACCTTTGTCACAAGATGCAGTTAAAAACATGCTTGTTTATCTGTAGACCTTATACACGACACCCATTCCTAGCCTAATGCCTTGCACACAGTAGAGAATTAGTGGATACACATTAAACATTGAGTGGATGGGCACCAAGCTTCTTCAGGGCAGTGTCTTTTATACATCTCTCAAAATTTATAGGGCATTGTTATTAGTAAGTACAGTTTTGTTAGGTTACTTCAAATGACGTTCTATAACTCATACAGCAAGATAGTTATCTGACACCCAGCATTTTTGTCTGTACTAGAACCAACAAAGACCTTATGTTATACTCTTCCCACATTAGCTTTGACTACAGCCGGGAAATAGGACCCTCTATTGCCCAGTCCTGCACACTAGGTTTTGATAATGCATCTGCTCATCTAGTGCCCTACCAGGTACTTGAGGTATAAAGGACAGGCTCATTTTTGTCCTTATGATCTCATGGCCCAGCAGAAAATGCAAGATGAGAGGGTTAGTTGTAGAAATATAATAAATGCAAAGGGAGAATCATGACTGAACTCCAAAGAAGAGAGGGAATATTGTCCAAAGTATGAGATCCTTGATCTGGATTCAGATGAATGAACAGTCTTATGATGGGACTTGGCACCTTCAGGGCAGAAGAACACCTCCCTGAGTAGTTGTGGTAGCCAAGAGGTATATCCAAGGCAAGAAGAGGATACTCAGGAAGTGTGAAACATAAGACTAGAGGGTAGGCGGGTGGGTGTAGACCATGGAATCTCAAGAGCATACTAAACATTGGGAACATGGCCGTCAGTCTCATGGGGAGTGTGGTAGAGCTTCAAGCATAAGAAAATCTAAGGGATTTGGGATCTGGAAAAATCACTCTGGGAACTGAGGATGTAGAAGTACAGTTGGTATTGAGAGTAAAATGAGTGTTGTGGGAAACCAACTGTGTTGTAAGGTTCTGGGAAGCCCACACCACTGGCCTAGGGCCTTTTCTATTTATTGGGCTTCCATCAGGGTATATGGCGCAAGAAACCTGTGGACCCATATTCTTTCCACACAACATCCATGTCTCCATCCAAGTAATCCCAAAGACATTACAACTTTTCATATGGAGAGAATATTCCAGATACAATAGGAATAAAGCTCTGCCTGGGGCAAACAGGCTCATAACAGCACCTTTTCTCTATACAGTAAATAAACAAGACTTTTCAAAATCACGGAATTTGAAAGAATATGCCCATACTTTGGGTACTGAAAGAATTTTTGTTTATAAACTAAACCTGGATGAGCTCATCTATACCGTCAGACAAACCTTACCTCATGTAAGTTCATTATCTCAGGAATTTTGTTACAGTAACAGAAAGCTGACTAATATAAGGCTTTACTTAAGTATGTCTAGGAATGGTAGCTGAATTTCTCTTCAGCAGGATTCAATGTGCCTTCTGAAATGTCCTCTATCTATTAGCACCAGGTATGTGTCTTGGATTAGCCTTAAAGTAGTTAACTTCCTCATCTTACATACAAAAAAAAAATCATAATATTGTGTTTCACATTTAGATCCATGTATTTATATACCTTTATGTGCATTCTATCATTATTCAGCTACAATAGCTCCCAGACCAAGACAAGCCTCTTTATCACTAATGATGAGTGACTTGGATTTTGTTATTGCAGCAAGAGCACACATCTGGGAATCTGATGCTCTCCGAGGTGTGCTCAACGCTTAATGCTCCAAGTGCTTGGGGAACAGTATGCTCAGAGAGCAGCTAGTACACACGGGTGCGCCCAGACACAGAGCAGGTTTGATGCAAGGGTCTGGAAAACACTGTCTGTGCCTTGTATATATGCAACCATGCCATGCAGGGCTAAGCAAGGTAACGACGCAATCAAGGGCTTGGGAAATAGCACAGCAGTCGGCCCCTGGGTTTGATTAAAGCAAAATTTCTTATCACATGTGTCCCACTGCACTGTGATGCCGGTTTCTGCTTTACTCCCGAGGACAGCAAGGACTCAAACTTGGACACATTTTAAAATTAAATCCAGGACATCACAGAGAGACTATTTTTGAAGTTATTTACAAGATGGCCTGTTGAGCCAGTCAGCTACCAGTCACGGTGACAAAACAGTTGAAATAGTCAACTTACAAAAAAGAAACATTTACTTTACTTCACGATTCCAGAAGGTTCCATATAAAATGTTTTGGCCCCTTTGCCATTGGCTTGTGGATTCACATGACATGGGAAAATGCTAGATGTGGCCAGGAGGAAGCAGAAGAAGAAAAGTAAGAGCCCGTGGCCCAGTGTTTCCCTCCAAGGGGACGGCCCTAATGACCTGGTCTCCTTCTATTATATGTCATCTCCGTGAATGGTCCATCCCCTCCCAAAATAACATGATGGGCTAGGGATGAAACCTTACCAGGTGGGCCTATGGGCAACATTCCAGGTCCAGATTCAAACTATAATATTATTTTAAATATGAATGCTTCATTTGGGGAAATAAGGAAAACAGAAACTCCGAATTCGGCTATGCTTGTAGCAGACAGCACACATTGTGGAGTCATTCTAATGTGCATCTACCTCACTGCACACTGTCTCAGGAAGTCTGAAGCATCACGTCACATGTCACCAAGGATGCCCCTCACTCTGCGGGGGACACCAACTATACAAAGAAAATGGAGGGGAGACTCAGAAGACAGCTTTTAAAGCTGTCGGGACAAGCACAGGAACATGAATGAAGTCACAAAGGAACAAGAAAGCAGGGCCCAAAGGGTCAGGGGTATGGCTGCCAGGAGGCTAGAGAAAGAGCAGGATCCATGGGGTTCACTTGTTTATAAAAATTCGTGTCGACACAGGAACTGCACACACAGCTGCTATACAATGTGAGCTTGGTTACACCCTGTGAAATGGGGTAACGGGCACACTTCATATTGACCCTTCCTTAGGGATGAGAGCTTCTCCAGCCGGCTCTTCTGCAGCAGACAGCATGACCCACAGATCCCTGCTCTGGAATCTGCACTCCTTGGCCCACCTCTCCTCCATCTCAGCCTTGCCCTTTGCACCCTCTGGTAACCACTTTTCCGCTCTGTACTGCAGTAAGATCAACAATGGTAGAGGCTACAGGGAACTCTTTAGTTCATCTGAATTTTCAGTTTCTAGGAGAGGAGGACAGGGGACTTTGATGAGTAGCAAGGATTTGGGAGAAAGGATCGGGTCTGACACGTCGTGAGAGGTGGGCTGATGCAAGTGTAGACGACAGAGCGCACTGAAGACACTGAGAGGTTAGTAAGCATTTCATGGCTCAGAAGCCAGAGGTCATCAGACGCTAAGCTGGAGACCAGCTGGTTGAGAAGCAGGGCTAAGGGGCAGCAGGGATATCTTAGAACTTAAGGGGTGGAACTTGGGGACAATCTAGGTTCCAAATACAAAGGAAACAAACATACAGGTAACATTAAACACACACACACACACACACACACATACACACACGTATATGTGTATACACACACACATATATGTATACACACATATTTATATATATACCAAGAAGGTTATATTTAGGAATATATATGTAAACACATGTACATACATGTACGTAACAACAACCAATACAAAAAGAGCCACAAATTTCAAAGACAGTAAGGGAAGGTATATGGGATGGGAACATTTGGAGGGAGGAAAAGGAAGGCAGAAATGGTGTGATTATATTATAATCTTGAAAATAAAAGAAATAATAAAAACAAATTCACTGATACCAATGTTTGTGGCTACATGGTCTTTGGGGACTGATGGGAGAAACTACTTTAGCTGGGAGCATCATTATGTATAGGGACCACAAAGGTTTTTTTTTCTTTGACTGTACTTTCCTTACAAAAATTAAAATAGAGGAGTTAGCCTCTCCTCAAGGGAAAAAGCAAACCATATTAAATTGCAGGCAGGAACCAGCAGCAGAGTGGAGGTGATGGACTTCGTGCTCAGCTGGCTGCCCAAAGCTCCAATTCTCAGCCTGGCTTGATTCTTCCCTCCCTTCTTGCCCTCAAATTTTTATCCCATCAGTGACCAGGTTTCAGTGATGCTGTATCCTAAATAAGTGGTTCTGTCAGATGAAAAGCAGAGAAAAGCAGACTTTGTTGGACAAGATTATTGAGAGGGGAGAGCTGTCAGGCGGGAGGAGGCTGTTGGAATAGGGAGATGCTTCCACCAAGTCTGGAGAAGTGCACAGATGGCCAGAAGGAACAGAGTGGGGAAGAGGCATACTGACTTCACGCAGAGTGTTATACCCTGGGGTTAGCCTGTTTTCTTGGAGTCCTTATTGAAGGGCTCTTTGCTAACTCAGCTGAGGTTGAGGCACAGGTTAGGAGTCCTGGGAAAGAGATGGACAGACACATAGGTGGTTTGACAAGCATCTTGTTCCTGTTGGATGAAACAGTCGATGTAATCACTTATGCAGAGTGAATAGGTATTTGGAAGGCTGTGTCTGGCTGACCCCGGCACACTAAGGGCCACCACGGAGTCTTGTGTAAGTCACACAGGGTGGGGGCTTTTTACAGTAAACTGATTTCCACAATGCACAGGGCAGAGGGATTTATTAACCTTTGCTGTTGCCCAGTTTTCCAGGGTCAGGTGAAAGTCAATGCCTCGTTTATCTTAGATGTTAGCATCCTGCCATTCTGACACCCATGATGGCTTCTCATGGCCTCCACCTTCAGAATCTTCTATTCCTTCCCTCCAGCCTGCATAAGCACAGCTTATGCATCATTCTCTTTAGAAGCAAAATAAAACGGTAAGCAAACAACTACACATTGAAATAAAATGATTCCTAAACCCTTGCATTGACTGCAGGACACAGAATGCTCCTCTGTATGGAGTACCAAATCTCACACTCTGCATGCTGCCTCGGGCCTCTTTCTTTGCCCTCCCCATCCCCACATGCCCTGCACTCAGAGCAGTGGTTGCTTTGAAAAAGCTTATGTCACTAACCCACCTACTGGGGGCTTGACTCTTGTTTAATGAAATTTCACTCACTCTATAGGGCCCAGATTAAACACTGTCTTCTGAAATATATCTTTGCTGCCCACAAAAAGAATGTGTTGCCAATCTATGAGTATAGCAGAATATAATTAGGAGTCATTTCATTGATTTTCTTTTTTTTTTAAATATTTATTTATTTATTTATTTATTTGTTTGTTGTTTGTTTTTACCAGTCATGTTTGGTTCTATCCTAAGTCTCTGGGCTATCCAGCATCTGGTTCCTGGCCCTCCAGGCAATGTCAGGGGTGGGCTCCTTCTTATGGAATAAGTCTCAAGCTGGACCAGTCATTGGTTGGCCATTCTCACAATTTTTATGCCTCCTATACCCCAGCACATCTTGATGGCAGGACAAATTGTAGGTTGAAGGTTATGTGGCTGGGTTGGTATCCCAATCCCTCCATTGAAGTCTTGCCTGGTTACAGGAGATGGTCAGTTCAGGCTCCATATCTCCCATTGCTAGGGGGTTTAGCTAAGGTCACCCTCATAGATTTCTGGGAATTTCCATTGCACTAGGTTTCTAGCTCTTTCTGGAGATGCCCTCAATTCTAGTTACCCATTGAGGTTGGGGCCATCCCTGGACTGGTGGTCTTCTACTTTATAGGAAAGCAGGCTGAGCAAGCCATGAGGAGCAAGCCAGTAAGCAGTACCCATCCATGGCCTCTGCATCAGCTCCTGCCTCCAGGATCTTGTCTGGTTAGAGTTCCTACCTTGACTTCCCTCAACAGTCTGTGATGGAGGATATGTAAGCCAAATAAACCCTTTCCTCCCCATGTTGCTTTTGGTCATGGTGTTTCATCCCAGAAATAGTAACCCTAACTAAGACATTATTGGACAAAATATATTATAAATCCCAAAAAGTTTTCAAGAGTAAAAAAAGCTAATATGTTTTAAAAGATTCAATAAACAAGAAGATAAAGCAATTATATACATCAACACACCTAGTAAAATATCCTAAAATACATAATACAAAACCAAATAGAATTGGAAGGATGAAGAGAATATTCTAAAACAGTAGGTAGAGACTTCAGTATGCCACTTTGAGCAAAGGATTAGGGATAAGTAAGGATAGAGAAGGTTTAAATAACACAACAAACCAGCAAATCTAACAGACTTATACACAAATTCTACCCACTAACACTATATACATTTTTTCAGTTATACATGAAGCATTCAATACAGACCATAGATTCAGTAAAAGTCAAGTTTCAATTTAAAAAGATATATATGTATGTATTTATCTGACTATGATTGGATGGCATTAGAAATGGACAACAAGAAGGAAAACTGAACCATTCACAAGTTTATGAATTCCAACAGTATACTCTCAAAGGATCAACAGACCAAAGAGGAAAATCCCAAGGGAGATGAGAAAATACTCAGGGATGTTTAAATAAAAGCACAACACAAAGCAGGTGATGCCAAGAAAGCTTCGCCAAGCGGGCCATCAACAGTGGGGATGCTTACACTGCAGAGTACGAAGGATCCCCAGGAAAGGGAGATTAGAAGAAAGTGTAAAGAAGACAGTAGAAAGAAGAGTAAAATAAACAGAACCGAGATAGAGAAAAGGTTTTGAAACCCAGAGCTGGTTTGTCTAAAACAAAAATCAAACAAACAAACAAAAAACAAGACCAGCGAAGTTGACAGCAATTAAAAGAAAAAAAAGATGATTTTCAAATTATTAGTCATATATAAAAGAGGATATTAATATCAAGTGTATAGTAGTAAAAATTGCTAGAGGTTTTATTACAAGTAGGTGGATAACAGATGAAACAACATTTTTTGATCTCTAGTTTGTTCTTTTTTTAGGTTAAAATATTTTTTTTATTTTTGAGATTAGATATAATTACATCATTTCTCCCTTTTTCCTTCACTCCAAATATGCCCCTTCTTGATCTATTTCAAATTCTTGGCCTCTTTTCATTAATTATTTCTGCATGCATACACATATATACAGATTATATACATAGATGGATGAATAGATAGATAGATAGATAGATAGATAGATAGATAGATAGATAGATAGATAGATATTTTCCTAACTAATCTGTTCAGTATGTATAATGTAACTTAATGTTTTCAGGACTGACCATTTAGTATTGTACAGCCAATTAGTGTGTTTTTCCCTGGGGAAGACTATTTCTCCCACTCTCAACAGATAACTTTTTAGAAACAAAATCTACCAATATTAAGTGTGAAGAAATAGAAAATCTGATTGGACCTGTGATAAATACAAGCTTTGAGTCAATAAAACAAAATAAAACCCCTTCTGGGCAAGAATGCTCCACCAAGCAATTAGAAGGCTATTATCTTAATATATATACACATATATCAACACTTTAAGAAAAAGAGGCCGTGAATTTAAAAACAAGTGTGGAGAGGGGTGTGTGGGGGAAGGTTTGGAGAGAGAAAAGGGAAGGAGGAAAAGATTTAATTATATTACAATCTTTAAAAATGAAATAAATTACTTAAAACAAGCCAAAATGGTTATTAACAATTCTTCTCAAACTTATCCAACAAACTGATGAAGTAAGAATAATTCCCAATTCATAGGAAAACAACCAAAATGGAAAGGAAAATTACCTGCTCATAGATGACATGATATCATATACGGAAAATTCTAATGAAACTCTGTCTTCTGATGAATGAATGGATATGAACAATGTTATCTGAATACAGACTTACCTGCTAGAGATGGAACTCTGAACTAACTTCAACAAGGAGGGAATCATGCTAAGAGAAATGAGCAGACAGAAACCAGACAGAAAAGGACAAACACCCTGTGATTCTGTTTATATGAGGCACTTAGAATCATTATGTACATACATACACACATACATGCATATACACATACATAACACATATAAAGAGTGACGACTATCAGGGCTGGGGAAAGAGGATGGAGAGCTGTGCACTCATCCCAGTTTCAGGTTAGGGTGACAGTAAAGTCCCAGGTGACAGCAATAGCCTCACAACCATGTAAACACATTAAACGCCACTGACCTGCACACTTCTCAATGGTCGGGATTCTGAGTTTTGGGCCCTGCGCACTCTGTGACAGGCAGGCAAGCTCCACACAGAGAGAAGGAGCCATACATATGTAACATACTTCAGGAGAGAATAAAATCCAGAAGAGTTCAGGCAAAGACCTCGTGGCCGGATGGATCAAGGGCCCTGAAGAGAACTCACCGCTTTGACTCAGCTGAGTGGACACAGTGATAAACCAACTCCTACTGACCTGACCATCATCCTGAGGTCAGTCCATCATGATAATCATGACCCTAGGTTAGCCCATCATGATAGTCATGACCCTAGGTTAGGTCATTATGACAATCATGACCCTAGGTCAGCCTATCATGACAGTCATGACCCTAGGTTAACCCATCATGATAGTCATGACCCTAGGTTAACCCATCACGACAGTCATGACCCTAGGTCAGCCCATCATTACAGTCATGACCCTAGGTCAGCCCATCATGACAGTCATAACCCTAGGTTAGCCCATTATGACAGTCATGACCTGAGGTCAGCACATCATGACAGTCATGACCCTAGGTCAGCCCCTCATGACAGTCATGACCCTAGGTGCTCCCCAGCTGAGGAGACGCTGGTAACGGACAGAAGGACAGACATTAACAGTGGACCCGATAGGCTAACATGGCTCCAGGTCCCACTAAGAGAACAGCAGCAGCACAGACTGTGCTCCATGGGTTTCCAGAAACATAAAAAGAGGAAGGGAAGTAGAGGCAGGTCTAGGAGAAGTTGGGGGAAGGAAGTTAATTGAATATGATCAAACTATATTACAAAAAATTCTCAAAGAACTAAAAAAGATGAGAAAAAATAAACTAACACAGTAATACAAAACTTGGCCAGTTCACTTAAAGAGAAACAAATGATTCTTAATCATGAAAAAAAAATATACCTCTGTAACTCATAGCATAAAAACCCTGACCACGAATTATAAAATGAAAGTGATAGCATCTTCCAATGATCATGTGGGCGGAACCAATCTTTAAATGTTTGATGACATACTTTTTTAGTATTTAAATGCATACTCTGGGCAAATTGCTATGAAAGTAACAAATGCATGTGATTCTTTCTTGTGCCATTGGGATATTTATACTAAAAGTATATTTACAAAGTGACATATGTCTATGGGTATTTATTATGGCATTGCTTTATAATGAACAAGACTGAAAACACCCATGTGTCCACAATGGAGGTATAGCTAAATAAAAGTATATCACCCCATAGAGCTCCATGTCAGCCTGTAGAAGTAGGTAAAATCCCTAGAACATATAGCTACATGAAAGAAATTCAAGTGAGAACCACGCATATGGCAAACTACTTAACATTTAAAAAGATGAGGATCAGGCACTCTACTCCTTTGCTTTCTCGGGTACAAAGACACTCTAGAGCATTGCCTGAGGCCACTAACAGCAGATACAGGGAGGGATGTGAAGATAGGCAATGAGTGTAAGAGAGAATTCTCATTGCATACTTTTATATATTTAAAAAATTTTCTACTATGAAATTAAAAGGACAAAAATGCTAAGCTATTAATAGGTCTTGCTTTGCCATGAGATTTTAGAGTATTTTGTTAACTGTATCCCCGCACCCTTATTTATTAAGCAATACCAAGGATGGAACCCCAGGACTTTGTGCAAGCTAGAGACATGCTGTGCTAATTGCATGTCTTCAACTTTTTCACCAGTTTACAGATACTTAACATAGGCTTTCCCTAAGCTGGCTAAGCAGGACATACACTTGGGATCCTTATGCCTCAGCCTCCTGAGTGGCTAGAACTATGGGCCAGTGTGGTCACGGGTGTGGAACTATCCATTGGAGCCTGGTGGGTTTACTGTTTGGTAATACTTGAAGGACACTGATTATTCTTTCTGCAGAATCCATCAGTTGACAATAGTTTAACTGGAGGGATTAAGACTCTATGAGTCACTTTCTGATCCATGAACAGCTGTTGACAGTCGCAGGCTCACTGCAGGGTACCACAACCGCTATGCAATCCTGTTTGCAATGTTGGTGCCAAGCTCTGGAGACAGCATCTCCATCTCTCCTCCCTGTCTTCTGGGTCTCATTCTTCTTGTCCTTTCTTCCTCACTTTCCTTGAGCCTTACAAGGGGTGCTATATAAATGTCCAGCTTAGGGCTGAGCATTCAACTGTCATTTATCCTAAGCATCTTGAGAGGCCATAAATCTCTGCATTCACCATTGGCCAATACAAAGATTCTCAAATTATGGACAAGAGTAGCATTTGTCTATGGGTCTAAACATTAATATTTAGAGTGCAATCTGGTACCATATCAATTTAGCTAAAAAGCAAGTTTCCTCTAGGGTTTATGATCTCCTCAGCCATTTTTTTTCAAAATTTTATAGGGTTAACAGTACTGAGCATGTACTGACTGCTATGTAGCAGGGCTCAAATCCAATCCAAGAACAGTTGGTTACTCCCATAACAGTCATGCTGATATTGTACCAATGGGCACGTCTTGCCTGCCAGGTGACACTATCGTTTGTTGGTCACAGGATCATAGCTGGGGAACACTGTTGGTGCTTTCTCTCCTCTAACAGCCTGCTTAACACCTTCTGGCACTATGGAAGTGGAGAAAAAAAAAGCCCTCCCCTCCCGCTTCCTTGCTTTCCAGCTTGCAACTGAAGTATCTGCAGTCTTTAGAAATGGGGACTTATCATCTATTTCTAGTGGAGGATCAAAAGCAATGGCATTAGCCTATATTGTTTTGGAGATTCCCTCAGGGTCTCCAACAATGTATCAGGAGGTATTCCATACCCAGATGGGATTTCTGTTTGATAACAATGATTTCCTAAGAAAATCATTATCCAGCAAAGCAGAACATTTCCCTCTTAACTACCTGTTAAGCTTATATCTTCTAATTAGCTTACAAGGCAGTAAGTTTCCATATGGCTACTTCCTAGATCCTTCACATTGCTTAACTATTTCTCCCCTCATCTCCCCACCCCCCTACCTCAACACCTGACTGAACTTTTTACCCTCCAATCGGCCCCTTTCTCTGCTTTCATACGAGGTTTTACTCATCCCCTACCCTCAAAACATCTTTCTATGGGCATTATTAGTTTCATGACTTCTTGAAGTTCTATAAGGTAAACACAAAGAACTAAACATTTGAAGATCAGATCCACATATGAGAGATAACACTTGGTGTTTGTCTCTCTGGGCCTGGATTTCCTAGGTTAGTATAATTTTTTCCTAGTTCCATTCAACTACTTGCAAACTTCGTTTCTTTTTTACATCTGAATAGAATTCCATTGTGCTTATGTACTACATTTTCATTATCCACTCATCACTGATTGACCTCTAGGCTGTTGCCATGTCCTACCTATTGTGAATAGAGCATCAGTGAATGTGAATGACCAAGTATGTCTGTAAAAGATATAGACTTCCAAGACATAGACTCCCAAGATATAGATTCCCAAGAGTGATATAACCCAAATGGTGGTATTATCTAGTTGTTTTGAAAGACCTCCACACTGATTTCTACAGCAGATACATCAGCTTATACTCCCACTACCAGTGAATAAAACTTCTCCCTTCCTTACATCCTCTCCAGCTATCACTTGTCTTTTTAATAAAATTTATTCTGACTTGGGTGAGATATAATCTGAAAGTCGTTTTAGGCTGCATTTCCCTGATGGTTAAGGATGTTGAACACTTTCAAAGTGTTTATTAGCCATTGATATTTCTTATTTTTAGATTCCTCTCTTCGGTTCTTTACTCTGGTTCTTCTTCAGCTGTTTGCTTTCTTGGTGTTCTTTGTATATTCTAGATATTAATCCTCTGTCAGATATATAGGGCAAATATCTTCTCCCATGCAAAAGTTGTCTTTTATGTGAATAGTAATTTCCTTTGCTGTTTAGAAACTTTGTACCTTCATGAAGTCCCATTTGGCAATTGTTGGCCTTATTTCCTGAGTGCCTGGCATCCTTATTAGGAAGCTCTTACTTGTGCCTATGTCTTATAATACATTTTGGTTCCAGGTTTTATACCTTAATGACGCATCTCAAGACCTCATACTAACAAGAACAAACCAACCCACAAACTGCGAAGAAAGCAATGAAAACAATCAAACAAACAAATTAGTGAAATGAAGAGTTTGATCTTGGGAAAAAGTAGCAAATTTGATAAATCATTAACTGAATTCACAACAACAACAAAAAGAGACAGAGAAAGGAAACCTAAACTAATAACTTTAGAGACAAAAGGGAGACCTTACAACAGAGGATCATAGGATGTACTTTGAAAACACAGCCAAAATTCTGACACAAATGGGATAGACGAGTTTTAGGCCCAGCCACCACCGAGTAGCTATTGGAAGTTGATTGTTGTGTGTGTGTGTGTGGTTGTGTCATCCCTTTTTGAAGATGTGTCCATCAGTAGGATTCCCATGTTCCAGTGGACGACTTCACATCCATGCACATACAGGCAGTAATAACATGACTTAGTGAGCTATTGAAAGTATACGAAAAAGGAAAGAAAACAGGAAGGAAGCTGTGAGGGGTGTGTTGAAGGCAATTGAGGGTTGTTGTTAGGAGAAACAGGTAGCACATAGTACACACGCCATCACTTCTCTGCCTTTGGGTAAGATGATCGAGTGTAGTCCACGCTCCTCTTAGATTAATAGCTTGAGATTGTCGTATTTTATTGTATGCATGTTTGAAATTCCCAATCATTACAAACTGGAAAATTTAAAAGGAATGAGACAAATTCTTAAATGTATAGGGCCTACCAAAGTTATTCAAGAAGTGATTTAAAAAAAAAAAAGTTGAAGAGATTTATCACAAGCAAAGGGATTGAAGTAGCAGCTGAAAACCTACCAACCAAAAAAAGCCCGGGGCCAGATGGATTCACCGCAGAATTTTACCAGACCTTTAGTGAAGAACTAAAGCTAATGTTTCTCAAGTTAGTCCATAAAAGAGAAAAGAAAAGAATGTTTCCAAATTCTTTTTATAAGGCAGCATTATGCTGATTGCTAACCCATGTTCAGACATAACCAAAAAAGAAAATTATAGACCAATCTCCCCAGTGAACATAGAGGCAAAATGTCTCAATAAATACTTGCCAACTGCATTCAAAAATACACCATGATCCTGTTGGCTTCATTCCAGAGATGCAGAGATGGTTCAACACATATAAATCAATATATACAACCTACCATATAAATGGGCTCAAGGACAGAAAGCACATGATCATCTCAGTAGATGCAGAAAACAACTTTGATAAAGTCCAATATCCCTACACAACAAAAGCCACAGAAAATCTAAGGCTACAGTTATTGTATCTCAACATAATAGAGACTACACACAACAAACCCACGGCCAATATCATGTTAGATGAAGAATAACTCAAAGGATGCCCACTAAAATCAGGAACACCACAACTGTGTCCACTATATTCATCACTTTTCAACATAGTATTTGAAATCTTAGCTAGAACAATAAGGCAAGAGAAGAAAATAAAAGACAAACAAATAGAAAAGGAAGAAGTATTCTTATTTTCAGATGAAATGATTCTATTCATGAGACGCTCAAGACCCCAACAGACAATTCCTACAGCTCATGAACCCTCCCAGCAAAGTGACAAGTTACAAATGTAACATACAGAATCAGTAGCCTTCCTATACACCAACAATAAACAGACTGACAAGGTAACCACAGAAACAATCCTATTCATAAGAGCCTCAAAAATACGTTGGAAGAAACCTAACCACAGAAGTAAAAGACATGTACAAGGAAAGCTTTAAAACACATACAAGAGAAATAGAGGAAGATACTAGAAGATGGAAAGACATCTCATGGATGGGCAAAATCAATACCACCCTACTGAAAGCAGTCTACAGATTTGATACAATCCTAGTCAAAATTGTCACTTCATTCTTCACAGAAATTGAAAAAAATACCCCAAATTCATGCAAAAACCCCCTTATAATCAAAGAAATCTTGAGCAGTGAGAATAATGTGAGCAGCATTAGCATACCTGATTTCAAGATATACTACAGATCCAGAGTAATGAACTCAGCATGATGCTGGTGCTTGACAGACACACAGATCAATGGGCTAGCGTAGGAGACCCAAATATTAGCCCATACAACTGTAGATGTCTAATTATCTCATAGATGAACACTGGAGGAAGACAGTTTCCTCAACAGATGGTGCTGCAGAACTGGTTGTTCACATGCAGAGGAAAGAACCCAGCACAAAGACTTTTTGTACAGCCACTAACATCCGCGGCCACCCATCTGTACTAGTCTGTGGCAACAGTCATGGTCAGGTATGGTGAGGGATATGAACACAGAAGACCTCAGAAGAGCTGAGCTGTGTGGTGGAGTTGGGTCAGGAATCTGCTGAGCAGCCTGGTAGATCAAGAGTCCCGGGACAGAGAGGCAGCAGGCAAGACCTAGAGACCTACACTCGCTGTAAAGTCAGCACCAGGAGCAAGGTCTGTGCAAACAGTGGTTGCCATTGGTCGGACATGCCTTGGAGGAGCAGAGGGAGGGTAACCCTGTCACAAAGGAGGGAGAAATTGGTAAAAATGTGGCAGTCTGAGCCACAGACAACTCCCCAGGAACCTCTGAATTTCCTGTTTCTGCCAAGACTCTAATTTACTACATTTACTACGCAAAGTACACAGACAGGTCAGAGACACACAGATGCACAGGCTCTTAGCACAGCCTTTCTCTCTGATGTTTCCAACTACTAGAGTTCTATTCTGCTTGTTCTTAATGGAGTATAAGAAAAGAACTGCCCTATTACATGAGTCAGTTGGAGCTGGAGGATTACCATTCATCTAGTACCTTCATTCATTCATCATTTAGAATTACAAACAAATGATTTTTTTTTTTTTTTTTTTTTTTTTTTTTTTGCTGTGTACCACGGTTCTTGTTTGTATCTCGAGAGAACTCAAGTTTCTATTCTCTAAACTTGCCACACTTTTCACAACACTGAGATTCTGGCTAGCTGTTCAACAAGGCCCAAGGTTCGAGTAATCCTTGGTCTGTTTGTCTGAGACAGGATCTCTCCCCATGTAGCCCAACTGGCCTTGAAGTGGCTCTCCTTTTTCTGCTTCTGAGTGCTGGGATTATAGGTGTCTGCCCCAACGCCTGACAAAGTAATAGTGTCTGCCCAAGGAGCTTCCCCTCTCTCTTTCTTCTTAAGACAGACATTAAAACTTAAAAGCCAGAGCATGGATAAGAAGTGCTAATGAAAATGTCACCAAGTGAGAGTTTAAATTTTAACATGTTGGTGACTAGTAAGAAGTACAGGCTGCATGTGAAGGGCCAAGCCATTCTAATATGATAGGTTTCATGCCTTTGAAATGTCCTCCAAGCATCACATAAAAAAAAAACCAAACCAACCTGTGATTCACTTTGACCAGTGATGACTCAAATTATTAAAAAAAAAATAAAATAAAAACGAAAAATCAAACCTGAGCAAGCCCAGCTGGACAGCGGCACTCAGAAGCAGGAGCTTGGAGTCTGTCTGCAGCCCGTAGCTGTGAGGAGTCAGCGCTGGGCTGATCTCTTGTAAGACAGATCTGGTTTCAATCTGTGTTTCTACGTGCCTTTTTTTTTTTTTTTTTTTTTTAATCAGTGTTGGCCTAGATTTCCAAAGTTGAGTGGAAATGGAAATATTCTTTCTCTCCCTTTAACCCATCTGTCTCCTTTTATTTACATAATATAACATCTTTTCCCCTGAAGAATTCTGTTTTTGAAGAAGACAGAATGAAAGTAACATAAATGGAAAATTTCCTCGTGGAACTGTGAAACGCAGGATCTTCCCCTCAGATCAACTCTCAGCTAGGCCTCGCCGCCACCGGCATCCATGTGAATGAGGGTACAGGACTAAGACCAGAATCAAGTCGTGTCTGTCAAGTGACTCACGGAGCCCCACCCCCTCCCCCAAGACAGAGCAAGGGGATATTTCTGTAACCTGCTAATAATGGTTCTTGATTCCAAAGCAAGGAAACCAGCCTGGATAATAAGTCTGCTGAGTGCCAGCAGGAGAGGGTTCACCACTGCATTGAATCTGCTGTTACCGTGGCTTTCGGAATAATTCATCAACTTACGGCAGCTCACTGAGGTCATGGAAAAGCACATTACCAGTAAGGAATGATTTCTAGAGAATACTTAATTGCTACTATATGTGTTTCTAATGGCTGAAAAATACAGAGAAGTGAAAGTGCCGTGTGCCAGTTATCATGTTCTTCCAGCCACAAGAGCATTTTGAAAATATTAAAAAAGTTAAGATTAAGAGATGAAAGTAGTTTCTCTTGTTGTCTCACTGTAATTATAGTATTTTCTGGGCAACAGGACATGTGTGTGCTGGGGCGTGGCTGCACTGTGTCCACATTATGACTGGATCCTTATTTACTCATCTAGGACATCATGGTCAATAGACATTTTGCTATTGTCTCAATCTGAATCTATTCAAACTGCTCTTCATATTCTGACATCATCATTTACTCTTAGGAAGGTAGCATCACATCAACACCCCGAGGTCCTGTCATCCCCTTCCTTTGTATTCAGATTATGTCAGACCAATCAATGGTAACACTTGCGTTAGAGACAGAACTGGTCTTAGCACAGAGCCTGAATCCCTTCCTATCTACAGTGTCTGGTCATGACATTAACACACAGAACAAAGCAACAGAACTTTGGGCTGATGGTTTCTGAGGGGACACTTTTAAGTAAGGAACAACAATCACTCCTTACTGAAAGGATGGCCTGGCTGCTTTTCCAAATCCCACTCATAGGAAAATTTGATTTTGGACAGAAACATTTTTTTTTTTTTTTTGGCCAGAAGCACATGAAAGCCAAGCTTCACTTAAAGACAGAATTTGTAGCAACTACCCAGCTGTGGGCTGCTGGACAGTGACCACAGTGGGTGGGCATCTGAGGAGTCGGTACAGCACTGCACTGCTGTGGATCTGACATCCAGGAATGAGACCAGATTAGGGCAAAGCAGAAAACATGGTACTGAGGATCAGTACACTACAGATCAGGAATTGAAGAACAGCACCCTAAAGGGGTTTCACAAGGGACATAGCTTCCAGGGGAAACTGCGGGTTATATCTGCCTGATGGTGAAATTAAAAGCAAGGATGAGCATACAAATAAAACCCAGGAAACAGACAAACTCTTACAATTCTCTGTTGTGAAGAGATGTTTGAAAGTGTACCCAGGCCAGAGTTGTCCAAGAGACTCCTAAAACATTATTGGCTACTGCTATTATCTTTGGTTGACCCGCCCCCCCCCCCCAGAGGTGGAAGATAAGATGCTATTGCTTAAGGCATCATGCACTTCAGAAACAGAGACCAGAGGCTCCTTAGTCAGAACTGATTTGAAAGCCTCCCCACTACAGACCAGCTTCGTGGTATCAGAAGGTGCCATGCAAGCTTCCAAAGCGGGGAAGCAACCAATAATCCTACACAGATATGACATCTATGAACCCCAACAATGAACAAGCATGGCATGATAAATTTAACATTGCATTGGTGATACACATACCTGGATGGTAACCAGCATCTCTCTAATTAGACTTAAGCCCCATTCAACCAAAAACTAGCCAACTACCCAAGGGTAATGAAATCATGGATCTTGGAGAAGAACCTACAACCACCACTTTACTACATTAGCATAATCCCTAAGCACATTCTAAACATTTGTCCTTAAACCCAAAGGTAAGAATAGTCTTTGCCTCTCATCAAGGAAACTTGTCTCTGTGTCCGGATGAGACCATTACAGAAAACTACAACCAATCAAAATGCAGAGTTGTAGAGCCCACCCCAGTGGGTACATCTACAAAACAACTCTTGTGCCTAAGGTTCAAGGAACATTGTGGAAGAAGGGGCAGAAAGACTGTAAGAGCCAGAGGATCAGGGAACTTGCTGTATGACTGTATCTCTTAGGAATGTCAGAAGCTGCACCTACAAAGTCTCACCAACACGACTGCCTAAACATGAGCCAAACAAGGACAACAATAGACACAGTAAAGTGGACAGGGAAAGCCCACAAAGAAGATTCAGCTCTACACAAAGAATGGCAGAGTAAGGAGTGCTGAGAGAGGGAGAAATAGTCTGCCCCACTGAAGAATACACTAATTGGTTATCCAATACCAAAGTGGTCAGCCCTGCAAACTTACATACAAGTAACATTACACAGACTGAGTAGATTATATTTATGGATTGTATCTGTATATACATGTACATGTATGTACACAATGACAATTAATGAAAAAGAGAGTGTGTATTTGAAAGGGAGCAAGGAGGGATATATAAGAGGGCTCAGAGGGAGGAAAGGGAAGGACTAAATGATAAAATTATATTATCTCAGATACCCCCACAACAGAGTGCTGGCAATGGTCGAGAGACAGTCCGAATTGACCTACTCTGGTGATGGGATGGCCAAACATCCTAATTGTCGTGCTAGAAACCTCATCCAACTACTGAGGGATCTGGATGCAGAGATCCATGACTAGGCCCCAGGTGGATCTCTGGGAGTCCAATTAGCGAGAATGAGGAGGGTTTATATGAGAGAGAATTGTTGAGACCAAGGTCGGATAAAGCACAGAGACAAATAGCCAAACAAACGGAAACACATGAAATATGAACCAATGGCTGAGGGGTCACCAACTGGATCAGGCCCTCTGAGTGGGTGAGACAGTTGATTGGCCTGATCTGTTTGGGAGGCATCCAGGCAGTGGCACTGGGTCCTGTGCTCATTGCATGAGTCGGCTGTTTGAAACCTGGGGCCTATGCAGGGTCGCTTGGCTCGGCCTGGGAGGAGGGGACTGGAGCTACCTGGACTGAGTCCACCAGGTTGATCTCAGTCTGTGGGGAAGGCTTTGCCCTGGAGGAGATTGGAATGGGGGGGGCGGGCTGGGGGGAAGGTGAGGGGGGCGGGAGGGGGGAGAACAAGGGAATCTGTGCCTGTATGTAGAACTTAATTGTACTGCAAAATAAAAATTAAAAAAAAAGAAAGTTAAAAAAAATTATATTATCTCAAAAAAATTAAAAAGAAAGTATACTCAAGTATATCATTCCAATGTTTGTTTGCTGGTTTTGGTTCTGTAACAGAATATCTGGGGCTGTTTAATTATAAAGGAAAGTGTTAGTTTTAAGCTAGGAGCCCAAGTAGCAGAGCAAAGGCTCTAGTAAGCTTCCTTGGATTGCATCCCATTGTGGTAGAATGTCTATGTATCCCTCTCTGTCTTTTCTCTTCGCATCAATAAGCATAAAGAATTCCATGTGGGAGCTCTACCCCAGTGGCCCATCTAGTCACTTCCCAAAGGCCCCACTTCTGAACACTATGGTTGGATTTTCTACCTTCATAAAAGCATTAACACAAGACTACGGGAATTACACACAAACATGAGTTCTGGATAAACCATGCTCAAAACGCAGCCACCGGTTTTGCTGAGAGTTCCCGGGAAGAAGTGCTTTTCTCTTTTGGTTAGTGGCAATGAGATGCAATAGTTTCCCAGTGGGCTGGCACTAAAAGCCCCAACATTGTTCTCTTAAATTGTTTGCCCATGTGTGGAAACTTGTGTGGCTTCTCATGGGTTTATATCCTAGGACCATGGTGCTCCTAAGTCTTGAGGTGAGCTTATCACTCTTGTTCTAGTTCTGATTCACTTTTCTGGAACTTTTGCTTCGCTACAGCAACTGATGCTGTACAGTTCTGGTGCAGGCTTCCTTATGCCTCACTGGCACACCCCCTTATTGTACCACCTGTGGTCACACTGGTATATGACTGAAGGTCCAGTGCTGAGGCCAAGAGAAACATCCTAGCCTTGGCTGACTCCTAGTGAAGACCCAGAGTCAAGCTCTTATAGCAGGAACTTGGCCACCAGCACCAGGAGGTAGCTCTTCCAGAATGGAGGATCACAGTGCCAGGCACTCACTCTTGTCTTGTGCCACCCTTCTCTCCCCAAGCTTCCTGCACTGTCTTGCTCCTCTCCCAACTTTTCAACAACTGGCCAGACACCAGCTGTATCCTGACTCAGAATAGAAAGTAAAGGAGTCTCTAATGAACTATGCCCCCCCCTTTACTTGTCCATGAAGCTTTGTCTGTGTTCTTCTATTGACCCTTAAACTTCCAAGAAGCATATGCCCATCCCCTTGGCATGTCAGGCCACTTTGTTTTATGAGTATTACAAAGTATCCTCAGATAGCCCTGAAAAGGAAAGGCCCCTTGCCATGTCCCATGTGGTGACTCCTTGACCTTTTCTATGGGGTTCTTCTTGCCTCTCTAATTTTACACAACTTTCTATGGTTTCAATTGATTTCTCTCTCTCATTGTGCAAACGCTGAGACCCTACAATCCTCACTTTTGCCTGTGGACCTGACACGTACTAGACAATCAAAAGTATTTGCTAGATGACTGACCAAGTAAAAGGGATTGATGTGGTACTGACCTTTCTCATGACATGCTTCATTACCTGTGTTTCTGTCTCCCGAGGCTCCCCTGGTAGGGAAACAGTTGTTCAGTTTTCTAGTAACCAGTTATCCACGGAGGTCAAATCCCTGTGAGTCCATTAACCAAAGTTTTCATTATTCTGAGCCTTGTTTTTCCCCCCTGCTCTGGGAAATGAATCTCAATACTTCTTGTTCATTCTGCCAAATATGGGGTTGTTAGTATGTCAAAACTGATTTTGAAAGTTCCTTTTTACAAATAACGACACAAATGCAATGCATTGTTAAAACTGAAAGTCCCTGGGGGTGATTCTGTATCAACTTTTACAGTTTCACACATGATTGATGTGTTCTGTAGAAGTTCCCTTCCTTTTAAAAGAAGAATAGACTATGAAAAACTCTCATTTCTGTAGAGATGATAAATTCATTCATCTACTAGTCCACTCACTCCATCCATCTATCCATCCATCCATCCATCCATCCACTTATCTTCCTTATAGACTGTCACTGAGTACACAGACAAACAACTATGATGTTACACTATGGTTAGATATGAGAAGGAAAAGCAGAAACTGTTTTGGTGGGAGAGAAGAGGACTTTGTTCTCCAGTCACCACAGATGGCTGCTTTGGAAGTCCACACTGGAGTCTAACTAAATTACTGGCAGTAGGTCAGGCTTTTGTGCATGCGTTTGCCAGCAGGGAGGGTAGAGGTGGGCGGTGGCAGCAGCATAAGCAGAGACGTGGCTGGACCTCAGAGCAGGGAAAGGGAACAGAGGGGCTGGAAGATAGGGGTGGTGGAGCAGAGGTTAAAAGGAATGGATGAGGGAAAGTTTTCTTAAGAAAACTTGACTTCACTCAGAACAATATGGGGACTGTGAAGAGCTTTCCGTGGAAATATGACATGATTACATTTGACATTCAAAATGTCATTGTGGCTTGTGTGAGAACAGAGCGTAGAAAAACAAGAAGAGAGGGACTGTCTTTACAGTAATCAAGTGAGACATGATGGCGCTCGAATTTGGGTAGCCTCAGCTCAAATGGGGGAGTCACAGATGGACAAAGGAGTCAAGAGGTAGAGTCAACAGATGTCCCACCTACTCCTCCAGAGAAGGTGGTGTTGATAGAAAAGCCATTGCTGTTATCTACTTTCTGGCTCTAATTAGAATGAGGAGATGCCATTCACTGATGGAGAAACCAGGGGAAAGAGGAGGTCTATGGTGGAAATGTCATACTCCAGAGGGACTCTGTAAAGAAAGGAGACAAGATCTGGGGAATGGAAATGCTTCCAAGTAACACAACCTTAAATTAAAAAGTCTGGGGCTGAAGTTGTGGGAGAAAAGTCAGGCCAGGAGAGCATGGTGCTCATAATGCTTTCAGAAAGAGAGAGTTGGGTGGCCTGTGCAAACCCAATTGTGTCATGCATGACTGTGTCAAACTTGTGGAACCTGGTCTTTTATGTCCCAGGAGTAAAGGGTCTGTACCAGCTAGAAATGAGCATCTTCTCAAATATATATGGTAGCCCTAGACTCTATATTGGGTTCTAAGAACATAAAAATACATGAAGACAACAGTCCCCCTTTTCAGAAGATGTGTGTCCTAAGAGCCCAATGCAGTCTCTGAAAGCTTGCACTTGTATACAGTACTAGATTTTTTTTCTTATACAAACATTCTATTAAACTTATTTAATTAGGCAGAGTAAGAGATTACCATTAAATATTAGTGTAAAAGAACAATAAAACGGGCCACTACTAAGTATAGTCAGAATTACTTGAACTTTAGCTACTATAATACTGTGTCTGTATGAGAATCAAGATGGCAATTAGCAGGTAGCTATCATGGACACCATGGCTATGCTGGTCAAAGTAATCTGAGGTCTGGTGAAGCAAAGCAGGATGTCATTTTATCATGCTGCTCACAAAGTACACAATTTTAAACCCATACATTATTTATTTCTGGTATTTTCCACTTAGGAATTTCTGAACACAGGTGACTCCAGGTAGCTGAAGCCACAGCATGTAAAGGCCTGGATGAGAGGAGAGTACAGAATGATACTTGAGAGGAAAGAGCACATATAAATTAATCAGGGCATAGAGCTGTCTCCCCATTGTGTCCTGTGACCATTGCAGAAGGTCCTGGTTGTTGAGGCAGTTGGGTCTGGCTCCGTTCAGCAAGATAGGATATAGTTTAGCACAAAATGTTGGGGGTCCCCAGGAAGGGTCATCTCAGCATTCAGAGGTACATAAGTTGGGTCACTCATGACTTATCTCCAACAGACCGTGTTCCAGAGAAAAGAATGGACTCTTTGAGTGCTATATGGCTGGAGCCATAATGAATGAGTGGATGTCCCATTTACTGAAATGGTACCTTCGTGGCAATGGAGTCTTCTTTAAAAAAGGAAGAAAAATAAATTTCCAGATCAGATACCAGAGGCCTTGAAGGATCGTGGGCTTGGAGTCCATCTTGCAGACACTGGATACCAAGTGAAGAATTTCTGGTCCACTCTCCTAACTGAGTAGTCATGTCTGTGTGTGACTGCAGTTCAAATCTCTTTCAGGTCATTTCAGATATGGGCCATTTCTTATTATCCTCTGGGTGATCCTTAGGGACTAGTTTGGTGCCTTTAACTCAAGTATTTTTTTGCAGAGTAGATCAGTGGACTGGAAGAGGCAGAGATGGAGCACATTCAATAAGAACCAATCAGCTGATGTTTATGGTAGATTTTACTAGGTACAGTGGGGTGTGGCACTGAGGATTCCTCTTTCTCTAGAGTAGCTGCCTTTGTTTATATCACTGCCTGTGAACTGGGCATCTTGTCCTTTCTGTCATTCAACAAAAGTATTTGTTGAAAACTTAGTTGATCAGGAAGAGTAAGAAGCAGGCAAGAAAAAAAAAATGGTGGCTATGCTAAGGTGCCTGGGGGCAAGGTGCTGTAAGGAAGATCAGTGAGCAGGAGGCAATTTCAGTAGGATTTGTCAAGAGGGCATTGTCTGTGATGACCACAAAGAACACGGGAGGCCCCTAACTCAGAGCAGAGTTCTTCTTCTGTTCCAGCTGAAAAACAGCTAAAACCAGGAGGGTAGACAGCTAAGCAGAGGAGAAGGAGAAAGGTGCAGGGGCAGGCAGAGGAAAAGTGCTGTGAGGAGCAGGCTGGAGAGAGGCTGGGAGGGTGGAGAGGCAAGGTGGGGGGAGCAGAGGGGGTGGCAAAGGTCCATCTGAGCTAGTGTCTAGGGGTAAGGCTTGCAGCCCTGCTGGGGTATGTGGGTGTCAGTAGGATCCTAGTCTATCGTTTAGAAAAAAAAAGAAAAAAGAAAGAAACAGCAAAAAAGATAGAAGAAAGCAACTAAAAGCATTTCGTGTTACCAACAGAGGACTATATCTTTCTCCTCCTTGGAAAAATATTTCAAAATTTAGAATTGAGGAGAAAAAAACACATAAAGTGGATTTAGAGGCAGCTTAAATGAAAATGGACAGCTCTGCTTGCTAGCAGCCAGAAGCGAGTCTCAGGGAGGGACAGAGCGAGGAATGCCACCCTGCAGTAGCCTCAGATGAAAGGAAAACAGTCTACTCCTGATACTGGCACTGAGTCATAGAGCAGCGGCAGCTGTGGAATTTTATTTACTGTTCTAGAATTTACACTGTAATTTTAAATTATAAATACATGTTATGTCACCCAACACTAGTGTCTGTCTGGCTCGTTTTCTGAATTGTGCCAGGCGATGAATTAAGGGCAGGGACATGAAACTGAAGACAATGTGTGTCCTGGCCTTGAGAACTGCCAATTATGTAAGAGGCCAGACCTGGAGAGCAGCCCCCATTATACCAGCACACAGAGTGTGGGCTAGTGGGATGAAAGGAAAGGAAAAATTAATTCCGTGCCCTGGAACTGGGAATGAATAGAAGCTTAAACAATGGATGGATGCAGAGTGGATTGGAGTTAGAGTGTTCTGTCTCAACTCCAGCCATGCCCACTGAATTAGACTCTGGAAACAGGACTCTTTCAGACCTAAGATTTTCTTCTGTGCATTAAGGTTTAAGGTGGAGTCTAAGAGATGCCTGGGATTTCAGAAGCTGGAAGATGAAGGGAAGTAGAGACCATCTGAGATGCAGATGTGTCTGACAGATAGAGCTGAATCCTGGAGCAGGAGAGGACACTTGAAAGTCACTGTAGAGGAGGAGCTGCCCACCACACAGTGATTCCTGACTTGAGCTATACAAATCACTTATAGAGCTATATACATACATATTAGTTGGGCCTCTGTTTCCAGAATGTCATAATGATGGCATCTTGTGTGGGGCTAGAAAGTTGTGAGCTATCACAGTAATGTTATATGTGTGCATGACTCTGAAGCATGACAGGGCCAAGCACTCCTAACTGCACAGGCTAGAACCGTAGGCACGCTATAATGAATTATCACAGTGAGGCTCCAGTGCTGGATGCAGAACTTTAGATTCCAGTATTCATACACAGTGTTGTCAGTTAGCACCAATTATGGATGATGTCGGTAGTTTGAACTGAGGTGCTTCACATGTGCATGCAATGGGAGCTGCTGTATGCATCAAATGGGAGAAACCTAGCCATTTCCTTCCCACCCAGAATTTCAAGGGACTTTGGAGATTAATCCTATAAAAACACCACCCACCTTGGCATACCTGAACAGGAGCATGAGTTCTCAGATAACTGGATAAATGTTTGGAGCCTGTCAAACTAATTACATGCCTGTGCAGTATGTGCTCACAGACTTAAGATTAAAAAGAAAGCTGGAGAACACAGTGTTTGACTAGACCACTATTAAAGAGATAGAAATGAGAAGTCTAGCAAAGTGGCCTGAAGGTAAGCAAGTGAATTAATGACAGTGTAATCACAAGCACCTCAGAGTAATGGAAATCAACCTGTTGACATTCTGAAAGGGATACAAATTTGCAATGTCATCTCTTAGAATTAAAGAATTTGGATATTCTGTATCACCAACACCATAAAGACTAGAGTTACAGGATACATCTTTTCCCAAGGTAATAAAAAGTAATGCACGATATTACCTTCAGCTTTTGATCAGGGTTATAATGCTATATTTTCAAAAGCATTTCTGCAGTGTCACAGATAGTCACATTTTAAAAAAATCTAATCTCCCTAAGCATCCAAGGATGGCAAAGTTGAAGCACAGGGGAGAAGTTTATTTTGTCAGATTATATAAAATCTAAATTGCAGATAAAGCAAGACACTCCATGAATTAGTAAACTTCTATTGTACAAAAGCAATAGAGCAAATAATTCTCCCTGGTTGGAGTTTAAGGAATTTTTTAATGTGAAGTTTCTTCATGCGTTCTTAATCATTTATTACAGTTTAGTCGAGACAAGGGATCAATTATATGTTAGACAATAGTTTAGGAACTTCTTGTCTTGACCCAGACTGAAGTTGTCGTTTTAGTCACATTCAAAAATAGATTCTGTTTCTCTCAATCATCCTCAGGTACACTCAAGAAAGTACAGAAGTCTTTAAACACATTCAAGGGATAAAACAACTATTGTCTTCTGAACACCTACTAGGTATCATGCTTTTTATACATGCCATTTAAATTACTCTTCCTAAGCTCCCCTACAGGTTTGTAAAATTAGGGTACAGAGAAGTCAGGTTATGTATTCAAGATGAAAAGCTAATTAGCAGCAGAGCTCTATCCACAGCTGGTTCTCAGCTGGATGCTCCTCCTCCTCCTCCTTCTCCTTCTCCTTCTCCTCCTCCTCCTCCTCCTCCTCCTCCTCCTCCTCCTCCTCCTCCTTCTTCTTCTTCTTCTTCTTCTTCTTCTTCTTCTTCTTTTTCTTCTGCTTCTGTTTCTCCTCCTCCTCCTTCTTTTATAATTATTGTTATATTATGTACACGTATATAATTTATACATGCACATATACATACATACAACCTACTGAGTTCACTTACTGTTGTTCTTGTGTGCATATTTAAGGCTGACCACTTGGAAATGAAGAATCTTTCAGTGACTCTTCCTCAGGGAAAACTGATTCTCCCTTCTCAGTCCCCACTTATTACCTGTGTCCCTTCACCTAGGGATGGACCTTGAGAAATTTCCCCCATCCACACTGGCATGTTAACAGGTGTGGTCATAATGCAGGGCTTGTTTGGGCTCATAAATCTCATATTATTGAGATTTGATGTGTGCACCATTCCTGTCATGTCTAGAAGACACTATCTTTTAAGGTTCTCTTCAGAGTTCATAGTTAGCCACTGTCTGTTCTGTATTGATTTTGATTTTGTATGTATTTCTATTACTTTGCTTATGAAAAATAATTAAGTAATTATCATTTCCTCATAAAAGTACATAAGACTATAAGGATGCATGTCTCCTTACACATCTGTATTATCAGGGATCATGACTTATTAAATTGAAGAGTCTTCCACACCTATGATGGGCACTGTAAGATAGAGATTTGAACAAGCTAGACATGATTCCTGCCCCCACAAGGCATTGCTTCTATATGAAGAACAGTGAACTGCAATTAAAACAATGAATGTAAAGGCTAGGGTTGGAGAAGCAGGTTTTGAGTTTGAAGTACAGATGTCCACAGATTTGAGCTTGAAGCTTGAATGTTGGAGAAGTGGATGGAGAAGTGAAGGGAAAGAGATATTTATGCTGAGGAGAAAAGGTTAGTTCTGAGGCACCCAGGTATAGCGTGGAAGTGAGAGGAACAGAAGAACATACCAGAAATAAGAAAGCTGAAAATGGAAGGTAATAGGAGTTAAATGGGAAGGAGGGTAGTAGAGAGTTATGGGGCTGGAGACAATACCATGAGAGTTTTTGAGGCTTCCAGGCAGGTCATGCTAGGAACTTAAGCACTGAAAGGCAAAGATGCCACCTGAAAGACACTTCAGCTGCAAAGGGCAATGCCATTTAAGGACTCTGACCAAAAAGGACAATGTCATCCGGTCATCAAAGTGAGGGTCTGTAAGCCCGAGACACAGTATGGCAGCACTGTAAGAGAGGAGATCCAGAAGACAGACTAGGTTTAGTTTCTAATCTCCTCTAAGAGACTAGGGAGGAAGAGTCACAGTGATCCTAGATCTCTGGCTTAGGCAACTGAGTAAAGCATGAGCCGGGTTTCTGGTCTAGGCTTGGGTGAGTCTGTTTTGGGATGAGTTTCACATAGCTGAGGTGCGTACTTTCATTAAGCAGATGAGATGCAAGGAGAGAACTGACCTTGACCCAGAACTAGGAAGTCATCAAAACTAGGGTTGCTCGACAGAAGGGCTCCACAAAATCGTATTTAAAACCACCGAGAAAAGAGGAGGCAGAGGCAGAATCAAAGAAAAGGGACCCAGCCAGAGGGAGAAGCTCTGTGGAGATGATGCCTCTGAAGCCATGGGGGAGACTTTCTGGAGGTGGGAGGAGCTGCACAGACCATCCAAGTCTCCAATGGAGCGGAGTCCTGAGAAGGCTCAACAGAGTGTGCGGTGATAGAGTTAGAGAGAAGAGAGACAAGTGCGGGCCACAAGAACAGGCTGTGCTGGCCTGTCAAAGGGAGACCTGAGGCTGGAGCTTATTAATGAGAAAGGCACATCTTTAGCCTAATTTAGGCTAATCTTTAAGCCATCTAGACTCAGAGTTTGATGGAACCATTTTTCTGGTTTAGTTTCACGTAGCTGAGGCTAACGAGGCCAGCGGAGCATACCTGCAGGGTAGACCCAGGCTTGCTGCAAAGTCAGGAAGGAACGAGGGAGACACAGACTGAAGGAGACAAAGCGCTTGGGCCGTGAGTCACTAACTCTCAGAGATGCTCTGTCGGAAAGCACCGCGGTACGTCCGCTGTCACCTCTGACAGGAACCGCTCTCTCGCAGGGGCCCCGCCTTTCATGACACTCTGCATGGAGGTGACTAAAGGGCAGTGTCCAGACAGTCTGAGAAGGGGACAGAGGGGAGAACATTGATCTCCATGGCAACCCTCAAACCGTCCTCTGCAGACAAACAGTGGAAGCTGAGAAGGCAAAGTCATCCCACGTGTGACACAGGTTTGCTCAGGCCTCAGCTCTCTCCAATTTCTCAGTCCCCTTCACCAGCTCTTCTCCCCCGCCCCACCCCAGTCTGTTTCCCTTCTTGGCTCTCTCTTCTAGCAGGATACCCTTTCTATCCCCATCCTTCTTCAGATCCTCACTGAGCATGAGTGAGGAACAACTGTGATGGACATTCTGTCTGAGCCATTTTCCCTCTCCCCACCCTCCCTTCTTCCTCACACCCCATCCTTTCCCTCTCCTTTCCCCCTTCGCCTCTCTTTCCCATATCAGACACACTCCCCTCTGTCCTCCCCCCCCCCCCCCCCGCATTGTCCTCTCACTGGGGATCAAGCCCAGAGACATATGCACACCAGGGAAACACCCACACTTTAGTATGCATGGAACTACATTCTGGCTACCACTCTCTTGACAAATCCCCAGTGTCCATCCCGATCCCTAAGTTATTTCAGCAGTGAAGTCTAAAATTCAGCCTTTCCCAAACTGGACTCACCATCTCCACCATCAAATTGATGTTTCCATTGTGTATTTCTTACTTTTGGTTGATTCTATCAACTAACACTTGGCTCCTGGAGTCCCTAGGTCACATGAGGCCACTGTCTCCTAACTTCCACAATAAATCAGTGAGTCAAACCTTCCATTCTTCCTCTGCAGAGTCAGAGGAACTGCATCACACTCCCAGCCCTGCTGTCCTGCAAACCTTTCTGCCTCTGGCCGCAGTCCCCTATTCCCCATCTTGTTTTACCAACTACTTTCTCCAGGATGCTATCAAGACTACATTTTTATTTTCCTCATCTTCGGTCCAAAGTGATAACCTTTCCATATTTTGCTACAGCCAAGAAGCTAGAGTTGATGCTTGAAATTAGCAGTGCTTCAAAAACTTTATGTATGGTCTCTGGAGTGACATTGTACTGGTTTGAAAAAGAGATGTCCCTCATAGGTCCAGGCTTTTGAACACTTGGTCTCCAGTTGGTGGTGCTGTTCAGGGGATGTGGTGTGGAAGTACAGTCTTTCTGGATCACATATGTCATGAAGAGCAGGCTTGAGAGGTCACAGCTGTTCCCACTTCTTTGCTTCATGCTTTCAGTTGAAATATGATCTCTCAGCTGCTTGTTCCGATAGCTTGCTGCTATTAGGGACTCTTCCTTTAGGGCCATAAACCAAAATTAACTCTTTCTTCTAAAAACTGCTTTTGATCATAGTGTTTTGTCACAATAACAGAAATATGGCTAATAAAATCATTATCTACTCATGTGTATGGGCCAGGCACACCACTTCTAGCTTTATATGAATTATCATACCTAATATCAACAATGTTTGTATTTTATATATTATTAAAATGCTGTTTATTTCACAGGTATATTTTTGTCTCCCGACCATTTCCATATTTGATCACCATTTTGACTATTATATGACAACATTCCACACATACTTACAACCAAGTAAAGGGTGGATTCCAATCCTTGGAAAACTGAACAGGCATTTAGACAGCACATTCTTGGCAATGGGACCTGGGTGAGTTCTATCAAACACAGCAGAGAATGTTCTCACTTTGCAACACAGAAAGGATAGCCAGAGAGCAGCTGCTGCAGAAATGCAGTAAGATGGATTATTTCAAACTGCGTAAACCACTTTCTTCAAGAGATTTCCCCCACTGCCAGAGACTGTGAACAGCCTCCTGGTCAGTCATCCGGAAGCAAGTCTTCACATCAACTTGGCTTCCACTTTGGGAAGAGAATCACTCCTGTCTACACTTGCTAGCACTTTTGCCTTAGTGTTTTCTACAGAACTAGGTCTTTTTGGTGTTTTTTTCCGATTTTTTTTAAAGATTGTAGACATTGTGATCCTGTTGTTGATGGATTTTAGTCTTTAGCGTTCTGGTTTTATTTTTGTGTGTTTTGGGCTGATATGTTGTACAGATTTCGTCACTGGAGCTTTTCTTCAGTTTCCTCATCCTCAGAATCAACACCATCAAAATCATCATCTTCTTTATTAACACATTCTCCATCACCATCATCTTCATGATCACTTTCATGATCATCATCTTCATGATCACCATCTTCATGTCCATCATCTTCATGATCATCATCTTCACGATCACCTTCATGATCATCATCTTCATCACCATCATCTTAATGATAAGCACCTTCATGATCATCATCTTCATGATCATCATCTTCATCACCATCACCTTCATGATCACCATCTTCATGTCCATCATTTTCATGATCATCATCTTCATGATCACCATCTTCATGTCCATCATCTTCATGATCATCATCTTCATCACCATCATCTTAATGATAATTACCTTCATGATCACCATCTTCATGATCATCATCTTTATGACCATCATCTTCATCACCATCATCTTTGTGATCATCTTCATCACTTCCTTTTTTTCTATGGAACTTTGTTACTACTTCCAGGGGCAAATCTCTTTCCAGACATACATAAGAGTGTTACAACTTCCTCATCTTAATTTTTTGAATCTGTATCTTTCTCTACAGTGCCTAGATGCTGTCCACTAATGTGCACAGGCTCTGAACCACACTTCAACCTTAAGACCACAGGTCGTATAATTTCAAAGCCCCCAAGGAAAACTGTTGGTTGTAAAGACATTTTCAGTTTCCAGTGTTGCTTTAATTGGACTGCCTTCATAGTTCATTGCTTCTGCCTCTACGATATGTGATTCCTCTTCTGCTCCTGCCTCTAAACTAACCGTCCTTAGTGATAACTGGTACTTATTTCATCATTACCCATCTGAAAGTGATAATCTTTGTTGGCATTTAGTTCACAATCAAAAAAGATAGATTCCAAGGCATCAGAGGACTCATGCCTGAATCCATTTGTGCACTCTAGTGAGAAAGAATCCAGGCAGAGAAAACTGAGTACATATCCTTAGAACATTTGATATTTTGCAAAAGTTAAATTACAGAGATTAAGCAATTTGGCTTAGTGTCAACAAGCTACATAAGAATCCCATATCAAATGCAGAGGTTGTACATCTTAAAATGTTTTAATCTTTCACTTTGCTACTATAGGCTATATACCTGAACACACTCTTACAGTTGTGTACAAGGGAGTAGGCATTGCTGCCCCTGATATTGTGTGTTTAGACTGCAGGAGCAGTAGTCATGCAGCTTGGAAGGACTTATTATCTTCACCTCTGATTCCCAGATCTTGACTAAATCTCTTAAGCCCCTTCAACTTCAGGCTACTCACTGGATGCTGTGAGAATGTTAATATTACAGTTTCAGAATCTTTAGGATGGTGTGCTGGCAGGTGGTCAGGCCTCAACAGAGATGAGGTCATTCCCTAAACTCTAGATCCTGTTCATTTACAGTAAAGGTGTACTCTACTAACAGCTTGAAATAGAACATTTATGTGGCTAGATGTATAGGCTCCTGTGGGAGACACTGTGCTGGGGACAATTACTCTCATTCACTTTGGGGATAGCAGTAAAGGTAGAAAAAGTAAGAAAAATAGAAGGCAGTTTCACATCTGAGTATACTACCTGAAAGTGTGGGGGAGATATGAGAATGCTTTATATCTGAGAATCCTGAAGCACCAAACAGAAAGAGAGAAAAAGCTAACAGAAAGCAAGCCACATCTCTTCCCTTTCAATAGAATGGATAAATAGGAAAACAGAAATAAACGGACTGGTTTCTCATGGAAGAATTTAGCCTTTTAGGACGAGAGAAAGTAAATAAATCATTATGCAAGAGTACAATATGCTACAAGAATTAATTCAGGATCACTGTTCACCTTTTGTTCCGTTTTTACAAGGAGAAAGATCCCCTTTTTTTTTCTTGCAGGGTAGTGGCTGAGACTGTAAATGTTTAAAATTTCTTACAAGAAGTGTTTACATATCTGAGCTGGGCTGTCCTCACACATGCTGCCTCATGTGGTCACAAACTATCCCAGGACAGAGTACTACTATTCTAGGTAGGAACTAAGACAGACATAGTAGGGAATTTGCTCACGTTTGTGCAGTTGATGAGTGGCGGGTCTCTTAGTCGGGACGGATACTTTCCATTGCAACACAACACCTGTGCCAACACATAATTACTACAACTTTGCCACTTCACTATTCTCACTCTAAAAACTGGCCTGTGTGGCTTATGCATATCGTATTCTCCACATGAAAAATTCCCATCAAGCATTAAAAATAAGTGCAGTCAAATAAATCTTAAAGGGTGTGCACTGAAGAGATTGCTCAGTGGTTAAGAGCACTGACTGCTCTTGCGGAGGACCTGGGTTCAGTTTCCAGCACCCACAGGACAGCTCACAACTGTCTGTCACTTCAGTTTCAGAGGAGCCGATGCCCTTGTTTGGCCTCCATGGGAACTGCACGTATGTGCTGCACACATATGCAGATAAACACTCACACACATAAAATATAGAGAAATAAATCTTATTTTCAAACCATTTTTATTAAGGAATTTTTTACTCATTTTTACATACCACCCACAGATCCTTCTCTCTTCCCTCCTCCTGCTCCCTAAGCCTTCCCCTGAAACCCCACCCTCTATCCCCTCCTCCAACAAGGTAAGGCCTCACATGGGGAGTCAGCAGAGCCTGGTATATTCAGGAGAGGCAGGTCTAAGCCCCTCCCCTGCATCAGGGTTGTAAAAGGTGTCCCACCATAGGTAGTGGGCTCCAAAAAGCCAGCTCGTGCACCAGAGATGGATCCTGATCCGGCTGCCAGGGAGCCCCCTAAACAATTCAAGCTATGCAACTGTCTCGCCTATCCAGAGGGCCTAGTCCAGACCCATGGAGGTTCCACAAGTATTGGTCTAAAGTTCATGAGTTCCCACTAGTTTGGTTTGGTTGTCTCTGTAGGTTTCTCCATCATGGTCTTGATGCCCCTTTCTCATAGAATCCCTCTTTTCTCTCTTCGACTGGACTCCTGGAGCTCTGCCTGGTGCTTGGCTATGGATCTTTGCATCTCCTTCCATCAGTTACTGGATGAAGGCTCTATGACAGTTAGGGTATTCACTCATCTGACTACTGGGGTAAGCCAGTTCAGGCACCCTTGCCACTATTGCATGTAGTCTAAGGTGGGGTCATCCTTGGGGATTCCTGGCAACTCTCCTAGCACCGGATTTCTCTCTTTCCCCATGATATCTCCCTCTATCATGGTATCTTTTTCATTGCTTTCCCACTCCATCCCTGTTCTAGCTTGACCATCCCATTCCCTTATGTCCTCATCCCCCATCACCTACCCTCCATTGCCCACCCCTTACCACCATTTCACTCATGGAGATCTCATCTATTTCCCCTTCCCAGGGTGATCTATATATCCCTCTTAGGGTCCTCCTTATTAGCTAGCTTCTCTGGAGTTGTGAATTGTAGTCTGGTTATCCTTTGCTTTACACCTAGTACCCTCTTATGAGTGAGTACATACCATGTGTGTCCTTCTGAGTCTAGGTTATCTCACTCAGGATGATATTTTCTAGTTCCATCAATTTGCCTGCAAATTTCATGGTGTCATTGTTTTTTTTACTGCTGAGTAGTACTCCATTGTGTATATGTACCATATTTTATTTATCCATTCTTCAGTTGAAGGTCATCTAGGTTGTTTCCAGATTCTGACTATTACAAATAATGCTTCTATGAAAAGGGTTGAGCATGTGTCCTTGTGGTAAGATTGAGCATTCCTTGGGTATATGCCCAAGAGTCATATAGCTGGGTCTTGAGGGACACTGATTTCCAATTTTCTGAGAAACCTCCATACTGATTTCCAAAGTGGCTGTACAATTTTGCACTCACATCAACAGTGGAGGAATGTTCCCCTTGCTCCGCATCCTCTCTAACAAAAGCTGTTATCAGTGTTTTTGATCTTAGCCATTCTGACAGGTGTAAGATGGTATCTCAAGAGTCATTTTGATTTGCATTTCTCTGATGACTAAGGATGTTGAGCAATTCCTTAAATGTATTTCAGTTATTTGAGATTCTTCTGTTGAGAATTCTCCATTTAGCTCTGTAGCCCATTTTTTAATTGAATTGTTTGGTATGTTGGTGTCTAGTTTCTTGAATTCTTTATATATTTTAGAGATCAGCCCTCTGTCAGATGTGGGGTTGGTGAAGATCTTTTCCCATTCTGAAGGTTGTTGTTTTGTCTTATTTACCATTTCCTTTGCCTTACAGAAGCTTCTCAGTTTCAGGAGGTCCCTCCCATTTTTTTTTTTTTTTAATTTTTGCTCTCAGTGTCTGTGCTACTGGTATTATATTTGTCAGGCAGTGGTGGCACATGCCTTTAATCCCAGCACTTGGGAGGTAGAGGCAGGTGGATCTCTGTGAGTTCAAGGCCAGTCTGGTCTAAAGAGAGAAATAAATCTTTAAAAAATATGTGCACTCTCTTTTATGCCATTACAGTGATACAATGAAGCCAGTCAACATTTTAGCATGGGGAGGGAGGGGTTCATGAGACTCTACCCCTAACTGAGAAGGTATGGGGCCACTGGTGGCTTTGGGGGGAGGGAGAGTCCAGTCAAGGTATGGTTCCCGGTCAACCATCCTACAGTGAATGGTCCCATACCAAGGAGTATATAGACGGTACAAATTGAAGTCAATGAGTCATTAAATGAGAGAAAGAGAGAGGGAGGGAGGGAAGGAGAGAGGGAGAGACAGAGGGAGACAGAGAGAGAGACAGAGAGAGACAGAGAGAGAGAGAGAACAAAGTTGAGTAGGGGTTGGGAGGTGGTAGGGTTGGTATCTTAGTCAGGGTTTCTATTGCTATGAAGGGACACGACGACCATGGCAACTCTTATAAAGGGAATCATTTCATTGGGATGGCTCCCTTACAGTTCAGAGGTTCAGTCCATTATCACCATGGTGTGGCATGTCAGTGCGGAGGCAAACGTGGTGCTGAAGAAAGAAGGAGCTGAGAGCTTCAGGCAACAGGAAGTGAACTGTCTCATTGGGCGTGACTTGAGCATATATGAGACCACAAAGCCCGCCTCCACAGTGACACTTCCTCCAACAAGACTGTATCTCCTAATAGTGCCACTTCCTTTGGGGGCTATTTTCTTTCAAACCACCACAAGTGGATTTGGAAAGAGTTGAGGGAAGGAGTTGTGGTAAGTATCAAAATGACAAAGTTGATAATTGTTACCACCCTGCTAAACATGCCTCTGTATTTCCTATTTGGCAACATTCTTTAGCAGTATTGAGAAAACAATCACGTTAAACTTTCATATTTGAGAGTGTCAGCTGTTGAACTTTTTGTAATAAATGAGGGCCTGGGTCTACATTTAAGACATATACACCTAATGATCGAATCATAGCTGGGGGTCCCTGAGTTTCTTTCTTACCATTAGTGAGAGACCCAGATCTGCCAACCGCTTTTACTTTACAAACACAGCATTCGTATTTGCATAAATGGCTTTTCAGGGCACAAAGTAGAAAATGAATCTGTCATTGCTGTTCCCTAATATATTCTAGGATATTGCTCTGTTAAATCACAGCCACTAAAAAGCCACAAAATAACAAAAACTGCCTTCTTGTTCTCCTTTGAGGCACATTATCCAAAAGAAGCCACTGCATAAATACTGTCTGTGCTAATTAATTAGCGCTGCCCATATTCATTTTTCTAGACCAAGAAACAAAACTTATTACATCCCTTCCCCCAATTCTAGTTAAAATTAACATTGCCAAGATAAAGTCAGTTGCAGGATGATGATTAAAATTATTTTTCTTCTTTCCTTCCTTCCTTCCTTCCTTCCTTCCTTCCTTCCTTTCTTCCTTCTTTCCTTCCTTCCTTTCTCCCTCCCTCCCTCCTTCTGTCCCTCCTCTTGCTCCCTTCCTTTCTTCCTTCTCTCTTTTCTTTTCTCTCTTTCTCTCTAATTACTCAAGTCAATGAACACTTAAAAAGTCTCCTATCCAGTTTGGTTGCTCGTTTTACACAACAGGGCAGCTAATTAAAAGCCCCACACGTTTTGGCACAGAGTTGACGACTGTGAAAAGGTCATAGACTTGAAAGTAAAGTTCAGGGTGCCTCCCACATTTAGCTAAATAGTCACACGGTGTATTTAAAAATAATTTCCGCTCCTCTCTTTCAAGCAGCTACTTCTCTCCCTGAGTAGGATTGCCCATCACAGCACTGCTTTCTTCCCAGGGTGGCCATACTCATAGGATCCCTTCAAACACATCAGGAAACTCACAATTTAAAGAAGGGCCTTTGAAAATCGGACCTTTTTTTTTTCAAGTAAAAGTAAAACAAAATTTCAAACAATATCATTCTAGAACTGGATCCCCAGAGTGTGCCCCCTCCCTGGGGAGCTGCTGGGTTGATCTCCCAAACAGACACACTCCACAGCCAGTGTCCATTGGCTAAGAATCACTTTTGCTCCTCTCTCTCTCTCTCTCTCTCTCTCTCTCTCTCTCTCTCTCTCTCTCTCTCTGATCAGACAGAGCAGACAGTGTCCCGAGGCCTCCCATCCCTCACCCCACCTCACATAACTGTTTTGCTCAGCAAGAATCCACCTTGAGATAAGCCTCCATCTTTTCATCTCTGTGTGCACACATTCCAGCCTTTCTCAGTGTCTACACATTACTGCTTCCCAGCCTTTGTTGTGTGCAGCTCAGCACTGCTCAGTACTTTCTTCACCCTGTGCAGCTCAGCACTGCTCAGTACTTTTGGGACTTCTCTGCATTTTAATGTTGGTGAATATTTTGTGCCTCCTCTACCTGATGAGTGACAGAATAACAACTACTTGTTTAACAATGTCATTCAAAATTGTTTCAGCAGTAGATGAGTAAGAATTAAGTATGTCTGAGAATCCATCACCATGCTACTGATACTTCTCATGTGCCACTTTCTCTCACTGGCCATTCCATAATGGATGCTTTTCTACTTTTAAAAAGGGATATAAAAGTGGCATAACACAGAAAGAGACAAACACTACTGTGCTAAAAAAGAGGAAAGGAAAAGGCTCTGTCTATAATTTTTTTCTTTATGCTATTAGCTTATATTAACTGAACAAAATGAAGGATTCCAGTGTGCTCCTTCTAAATGTGTATACACTGTATTTCTAGAACATTCACACCTTCTAGGTGACCTTTTATTTATCTCTGCTCCCTGTTCCCTATATCTATTTTCTCTCCAAATCCCTGGTGTCTCTCCTTTTAGCTTCATATTTTTTTCTGTTTTCCTAGATACCACATATCAGAAAACAACAACAACAACATGGTATTTGTCTGAGTCTGGCTTATTTCACTTAACAGTGACCTCATTTCTGTCTGTTTTCTTTAAGATAGAGTAAAACTTCATCTGTTGTGTATATGTATTATGGTTTCTTTATCCATCTATTTGTTAATGGATACCTGGGCTGATTCAGAAATTTGGCAACAAACATTGGTGTGCAGATACTTCCATAGTCAGCTGACTTTGGTTTGTGAGGGGATGTATGCTCAGAGGCAGTGTGACTGGGTCATATGTATGTTTTGCTTTATGTGTTGAGGAGCCTCCATGCCGATTTCCATAGTGGGAATCAGCAGGAGGGAAGGAGGCATGCATCCCCCGCATGCCTGTGAGCATTTGTTGTGTCCCTGATGTGAGCTATATGGATAGGGGGAAATCTAAGTGACATTTTGCTCAGGGCCTCATTTGACTGGTGTTTCCATCAACTCAGATACTCATTAAGTTCCATATGCTTTGCAATGCCAGGGTCTTATAGGCAATAGGTCTACTGTCTTCCCCTGTCATTACCTAACAATCCCAACCTTCAGTGCTGTTAGCAAAAGGGAAGCGTTCATGTTTTCCCAATTTCAGAGAAGGTAGGGAGACTAAGGGAGCCAATTTGATACATGCTACAGCGAGCTGATTGAAACCCCATGGCCATGGGCTCTTCTCCTTGCTGATCCTTCAGTCTGCTGGGAGAGTAGACAGTCGAGAGACCTTACCAGTTATAATCACTGTCAGTAAGCATATCAATAGTAAGAAACATTTAGGGTGAACTGCAGAATAAGATTGCAAATATAAGAGGTGAGTACTTAATAATAAAGTGTATAATAATTAAATATTGAATATTTAATAATTCCATTTACACTCATAAAATGAAAATATTAAATAAGAGAGGGTAAGGTATTTGCCAAGGGCTGCATAACAAATTGGTTCCTGAGCTAAGACCAAATTCATATCTTCTTGTATTAATTTTCCTTACTTGATGTTAAATTAAACTACAAGCCCCCCCGTGATTACTAATATTCTCTCAACCAGGGATCTTAATTAACTTGCATGTCCACTCACCAATAAAATGGCTAATGTTTATACTCATGAGGCCTAGCAGACGTATTATACTGGAGTCCCCACTGAATTAAGTTATACAAGAAAAACACTTAATTTAGTTCCTGACAGGGTTAGCAATTTTCCCATAATGAGGCTACATTGAAACATGCTTGATATTAAAAATAATACCATATATACTTTAAACTAGGTAATTTTAAATTTACCCAATTTAACCTTTTTTTTCCTTTCTGGATATTGGATAGAATTTGTAAGGAAGCTTACAGAGCCAGGACTATAATCACTAAAGCTGTGGCCATCTTCAACCACATTGTTCTTTAGCACTAAGCATATATGATGCACGTGTTATTATAATATCTTCCTGCAAGTCCAGACAACCAAACAACACTAAATAAAAGTTATGTTGAGTTTAAGGGAAGGATCTCATTCATCATATACAGACAGGTCTCTACAGTCTCAGCAGACTGTGTTACAAAGAACACGAATACACCACCGTTCTAATGCCTAAGTGATTCAGTTCAGGGAAAACAAGAAAGCAAATTTTACTAGTGAAATTCACAAGCATTTATAGACAATGTGCTCATTTACCTGGAGACTCAAAATAATTACAAACAAGCCACAAACCAGAATAGAAAGCAACAGCATGATCAAAACTAATAGGCAGAAATTGACAGTGATTATGTAAAGTAGGCTAGCTGAAGATGCCACAGATAAACCATTCCATTTACTGTGATAACTAAAATACAAACTGTACAGGAACACACTTGAAAGAAGGGATAATTTCTAAGGCATGAAAACCTAAAGTGCATGTGTTAGAATTCTGCCCCCACTCCAGCTGCATGACTACACATGCACAGTTCAGGAGTTAGGCAAAGGGTCTTGAATCTTATGTCATCAGTGTGAGCTGGTGACTATGTGCGTGGCGTGGTCACGCAATCAACACATTCTTGGCATAGCTCTGTAAGCCCACAGGCACATGCTCACTGGGAACCCCTAAAAAGCCGGAAGCAGACCCAGGCCTCTCTCTGTCCTGCTCTGCTCTCTCTCCCCCCACCATCTTCCCTCTCTCTGCATGGGCTTTCCTCCCCAGGCCTGGTTCTCTTGTCCTCCCGGTCCCCCCAATAAAGCTCTGAAACTAATACTGGGTTCTGTCATGACGGTAACCAGAACTGCCACCAGCGCCGATTATCATTTCAGCATGTAAGGGACTGGAACCCTTCTGAGCAGGAAAAGAGTTGATACGTTCAAGTTCTTATGGAGAAAATTCAAAGTCAGAGTGAAATTTTAATGTAATCTCAAAATTTTAAGTAAGTACGTATGTGAGTGTGTGTGTGTGTGTGTGTGTGTGTGTGTGTGTGAGAGAGAGAGAGAGAGAGAGAGAGAGAGAGAGAGAGAGAGAGAGAGAGAGAGAGGGAGAGGGCAAGAGAGTGAGAGCAAGAGGATTAGACAGAGAGAGAGAGACAAAGAGAGAGACAGAGACTTGAGCCTGAGATTGAAGAATAGCTATGAAAGTTCCGAAAAGGAAAAGTCTTAAATGTGGATTGTGGGTAGACAGGGCCATCAATGAAAATGATCTACCATACAGTCTGCAATCCAGGCACTCAGGAGGTAGAGGCAGGAGAATCAGAAGGTCAAAGCCAGCTCTGCTTTTTGAGTTCGAGGCCAGCCTGGGTCTGTACAACTGCCTGAAACAACAACCACCATGACAAAGTAAGGGACTTTAATATCTGATGAAGCTGTGGTTTTAAGTCAGCAGGACGACATGGGCTCTTCTGTGAGTTGTGTAGGACAACTGGACAGGTAGTGAGACCAAAGCAGGTTAAACTTCTGCTTCACACATCACACAAAAGTAAGTTGAAACAGAGCTGCACTTGTACTGTAGAATGACATGAAGAGAGTATGTAGTAATGTGTATGTGATCATTTGTGTACATACATGCACACATATGCACACATACTCTAAGTGTAACATATCTTTGGAAATAAACTATCCTGGTTAGCTCTGCCCATCTGCTACAGTCTCGAGATCTCTGAGATCGGATTATAGGGGACTGTCCTTATTGGTAATGGATGTGAGAGAGCCCACTCTGGATGGTCCATTCCCTAGGCAGGTGGCTCTGAAATGTCTAAGAAAGCTTGCTGAGTACAATCCAGATTGCAAGCCAGCTAGCAGGCAGCCTCCTCCATGATTTCTACGGTAATTCCTTAGCTGTGAGTGAGTTCCCTGGCTGGAAGTAATGCTGTGTGGAATAGAAAGAGGTCTGCCCTGAATTTTTGCTTTGACTTGCCTCATTGATGGGCTGTGACCTGGAAGTGCAAGCCTAAGAAACTGTCCTCCCATCTGTGGTTTTTGGTTGGGATGTTTCATCTTAATAACAGAAAGGAAATTAGAACGGATAGCCTTGGAAGAAGAACTAGGGGCTGAAGGGACAGCGTTAGGTAAGGGATGTGATTTTTATCATATGACTTTTTATTCCTTCTGAATTTAGTATGAAGCACATGTATAATCAACTCAAACATCAGTAATATACTATTTAACCTAAAAATTCTGGGAGACAGAAAGGCAAGTTGCAAAAGGCTATGCCTGTTAAGTCAGAGAAAGCAGGGCCAACTACATAAGAAGAGTTTCCACGTCCTCGTTAAGGATTAATTCTAATTGTTTTAACAAACAAATGAAACATAAGGCTCACATTAATAAAGAAAAAGCCTTTAACAAAAAAAGAGTGACACAAACATGCTTTTCAGGTAGGTATCCTCCCTCAACCTTGCACGTAATTCTCCCAACACTGGCTGATAGCATTGAAATTCATTTCAGAGAAGATAGATGGAAGAAAAGAAATATTATGTTTTGATTCTAAAGTTTCCAAGGTGTCAAACATTACTTCCCAGTCTCATTCAAATAGGAACAAAGCATTTTCTGTACCACCGCTTCAAATTGTGCCAAACAAAATGTCTGCTTCAAATTTCTCCTTGAATTCAATGTAATCCAATTTCTCCCCATTTCAGCGTCTCGGAGTTTTCTGGCTTGAAACTTCATTGCATTTTAAGACTTTTCATAATAATGAGGTACCGTATTTAAAAGCAGACTCACAAACACATAACATACTGTCATTGCACTAGATGTTGTAAACAGCCAGGCAGCTAAAAGCTGATGTTTTTCTTTTTTATAGGTACAATGGTCTTATTGTGAAATATTCAATGCACTAACAAATTACTTAAAATTTTCCCTATGCCTAACTGGTTCCATTCTCCTGTGTCATATTGGCCCTTTGGCTAGACTGCCCTGTGAAGTCCTTAAGAAGCCCAGTGTCACTCATTAGGAGCTCGAGTTTGTGATCATGGAGAAAGGCTCCACACAGTTCAAGTCCTAGGCCAGCTCTTGTTCAGATTTATGCCATACCCCCTAGTACAGAATGGCCACTAAGCATTGTTTTAGTGTCTGTTTCCTAAGGCATCTGTATGCTGATATCCCTGCTAAACCAAACACACTGGTGTGGCGACCAGACTGCTCTCATATCCTTGGACATTCAGTTGCAGGTTTTCTGGCTCCAGAGAGCATAAAACCTTTCCTTCAGCTCATTTCCTACAGACAAAAGAGACAGTCGTCCCCTCATCTGCAGCCCATACTTTCAATTACTTGTGGTCAATGCAGTAGAGATGTATTTAATTAAAAATTACAGAAGCCAATAATTTGTCAGTTTTAAATTATGTGCTGCTCTGAGCCATGGGATGCCATCCTGTGCTGCACTGCTTTGCTCCTACAGGGTGTGAATCATCTTTTTCTGCAGCATGCCCAGGCTGCATGCCCAGGCTGCATATGCTGCTGTCCCACTGGTAAGTCACTGTGTTAGTCTGACTTCTTCTCGTTGTACAAAGGACTTGAGAAGAACAACTTAAAGTTAGAAATACTGATTTTGGATTACATTTTCAGAGGTTTTACTTATTAATTTGTGTGTGTGCGTGTGTGCATTTGTGTGTGTGTGCGTGCACATATGTGGATGCGTATGAATGTACACGGATCTATATGCATGCGCAGGCCTAAGGTCAATGTCTGGAATCATCTTCAATGGCTTTTCAAGCTTATTCAATGACGCAGAGTCTTTCAATCAACCCCCAAAGTCACCCATACGTGTAGTCTCTATTGCCAGCTTGCTCTGGGGATCCCGTGTCTACCTTGGCTTCCAAAGTTGGAAAAACAGGTTTTGTTTTTTTTTTTTTTTTTTTTTGTGACATCTGGGAAGACCTTACATTTTCATGGCAAGCACATAACCACTTACCAATCATCCTATTCTGTTTCAGGGGTTCAAGTTCACGGCAACTTGGTTCTTTGAGGCTAAGGAACATAAAGAACACAGAGAAGGCAGGAAGCAGATGGAGAGAAAGGGCGGGGCATTTTAATCACATAACTCTGGTGATGGTGCCTGGCTTCCTTAATCCAGGCCCTTCCTCCTGAGTGCCCATCCAGATATGAAAAATCAATATTGATTAATGCATTAATGACACCAATTATGTTAGTGGTCTTATGACCCAGTCACTTCTGAAGGTGTCCATCAGCTGGAGACCAAGCCTTCAACACATGAGACCTCTGGGTATCATTTCATATTCAAACCACATTAGTCTGGCATTTGATCTTTAGCAGATGGACTATCAACAATGTCCTCGTGCTTGTGTTCAAGTATACTTTCTTTTACTTAATCCTGGTCTCAAAAACCAAGAATAGTGATGATGTCATTTTGGAACTATCAAAAAGAACCTTTAAATAATAAGGTAAAAATCCTCAAATTGTGTTCTGGGTGGGATTTGGAGAGTCCTCCCAAGGCCCATGTGTTAAAAGTTTGGTCATCAGTCATTGGTATATTGGTAAATGGTGGAACATTTAGGAGATACAGACCACCTAGTAGAAGAAAGTTAGGTTGCTGGGAGCTTGACCTTGAAGGGAGTGCTTGGACTCCACATTTTCCTGCCTTTCACGTCATTTCTGAGCCACTGTGAGGTGAATATGGCCTTCACCGTGCTGTACTGTCTTATCACTGGTCCAAGAGCAATGGGCTGAACTCTAAAACTCAGCAAGAATATCTTCTCTCCT
This sequence comes from Peromyscus eremicus, assembly GCF_949786415.1. Classification (NCBI taxonomy): domain Eukaryota; kingdom Metazoa; phylum Chordata; class Mammalia; order Rodentia; family Cricetidae; genus Peromyscus; species Peromyscus eremicus. The sequence continues at coordinate 23,952,170 of NC_081429.1, read as the reverse complement.
CACTAAGCTGCTGATCTCCGGGACACCACAGTGAAAGAAAGCCAGTTGACACAGCCGAATAAGGAAAGAAACAAGTGTGTGCTGAGCTTGTGAAAAGCTACAGTAGAAATTCATCTCTCATCTGTAGAACTGAGAAGAAAGAAATTGACATTGACTTTGCTGTCATACCTCAATCTGCATGACTTACAGTCATTAGGTACAAGGGGGCCTTGTTTGAAATTGGAGAATGAGTTCAATTGTGCCGGAACAGAAAACATATTTGGACTGATGGTGATGTGTTACAGCAGGAGCTCAGGAAGTCCCCCATGAAGGAAAACAAAAATTGAAACAAGTCTTCAGTTACAGTGTAACTGTTCTTCTGGAAGAACACCTCAAATAGAGCCCACAAGAAAGGGCAAAGGGGCACCAGATTATGAAGCATGGAAAGCGATGAGTACAAGAATTATGTACCAACTAGTAGGGCACAAAGAACAGAGCAAAGAACACCTGTGCCTTCTAAAACAAAACAAAAATTATTATTTTGAAAAAAATGAGACCATATTTATATAACTTTTATTATAGCACACTGCTACAATTGTCCTTTTTTTTAAAAAAAATCAGTTATTGCAATTCCTAGTCTACTTAATTTATAAGTTAAATTTTATTATAAAACACATGTCAAGGCAAGAAAACATAGCATGAGCATACACAAACACATGCACACATGTGCATGTAAACATACACAGACACACAGGGGCACACAACAGTTGTACACACACAGGTATACACACACAGGTACAGAGGGGCTTCTCCCAGCCACTGCCTGTGGGCTTGGGAGCACAGCTGTGGGCTTAAACACACAGCTACATGCTACTTAATACTGCTTCCCAGAATTGGGAAGGTAAGCGTGACTCACTGGTACCTGTGCCATCTTGAAAAAAGCTGAGCAGGGCGGACCCAGCAGCAAAAGCTGTGCTTTCGTCCTAGGCACACAGCTTAGTTTAAAAACTCTCCTAATCAGAAAAGGACTATAGATACACAATAAAACAGATTTAGATGGAAAAAAGCCTCTAAATGGGTTACAGTATGTTTAAAAATATATGTAGACTTGGGGGGAACAAAGGATAAAGAAAGTCTTTTTTTTAATTTAGAAATTTTTTATTTATCATACACATGAATCATAGATCCCCTTCTCCTCCCTCCCTGACTCCCCAGCCTTCTCCTCTCAACCCATCCCCCATTTCCTCCTCAAACAAGGTAAGGCCTCCCATGATCCTTCTAGTAACTTCTCACCAGATCATTCTCAGTGGCCCTGAAATATTCATAAGTGTTTCCTATTGTCACGAAAACAAACAAATATCCAAGATCCCCACAGTTCCTTCATCTCCTCCTCGTCTCCTATCTTCTCCTATGTATTTCGGTCAAGCTACATGGGCTAATCGTACTCTTCTCCTCTCTTGTTCTCATCCCCTTTGATCTTGCCTTTGGGTGAAGAGTCTCTGGGACCCTGGGTAAAACTTTTCTCCAACATCTCCCCCCAGGGCCATAACCAGATGTAGTGTTCAGTCACCATCGCTGTGACACTCACTGTGAAATGAAACTCTGCTCAGACATTCTCTTTGGACTTTCCCAAAGGCATCTTGAAACTCCACACATTAAAACCTTTCTCTGAATTCCTGGTCCTGCCCCCATTTGTCCTCAAATATTAAACCTAGTGTTTTTCAAGATTTCTCGCCCGAAGAGGAACCACCCTCCCCTCAGTTTTCTAAGCCCTCTTAATGCCTACCTGTCACCTCAGTGTCCAATGTGTTCATCTGTTTTAGCCTGCTGCACAGGCTGAGTTCTCTTTGTCTGTGTCCTAGAAAGCTTCCATAGTTTCCCACTGATCAATTTGTACCAATTCTACCCACTCCTCCCCTAAACCCATGTGTCCTGCTTCAAACCCATCCATGCCCTGTCCTGCCCACAGCACAGCCTCTAAGCTCCTGGTCCTGACTCTTCTCATGGGTACCAACTCTTGCCGCACAGCCTCACACTCAGTTTCTGAAGGTCCTTTTCCCTTCCAGGCTTCTCCATACACTGCCCTGTGCTTCAGGCTCCAGACATCTTCCTTACCATCAACACCTTCTGTTCAGCCTGTGCCACGGTCTTTACAGCACTGGTCAGAAACACAGTAGATGTTTGCTGTCCTGGTCACCTGATTGATCTGTCTGCCCAAGTAGAGTGTCAGAGTCAATAAAGACAGAAGCCACTTCAGTTGGGTAAGCAGTGGATCCCAATATCCAGCATAGCACTTCCTAAGTAGGACACCATCTATGATGTCTATTATATAAACAGATGAGCAAATGATTTAATTGCCTCTGGTATTTGTGTTCTTTACCACAATATAAACACAGACCTAAGCTTTTCTTCAGTTAAATTCTAGAACATAATGACCTGGATTTTTTCCAGAGTTTGTCAAATAAGACAAAACAATTCTGTCCATCATTCCTTGACCCATCTACAATTCAGTTTGCCCAGCGCAGAGCCTATCCCAGAACAAGCCTGCCTTCACCTAGTCATTATTCCACTCTCAGGTGGTAAACCAGATGAATAATGTTGGAAAGGAGGCAGTAAAAACACCACAGAGGTTCCTACTTGTCTTAGTGAAGAGAAGTTTCAGAAAAGTAAAACATTGCACAACAGACCAAATCCTAGCTACAAGGAGACCTATATAAAATATCATGATCTTTATTTGTTGATAAAATGTAGTCAATAAGGATATGAGCTAGCAAAAATGCTTTGTAAAAATAGGCAAGGCCAGGAAGGCAGTCAAAGCATCACTTGGACAACATGGCAAGACTGTAGGTGATTATCTCCAATGCCCTTGCTACTCAATTTGGAATAAAAAGTATAAAGAGACAAGATTTATTTTTTAAGACAGAGTCTCACTGTGTAGTCTTGGTTAGCCTGGAACTCGCAGAAATTCTGCTCACCTCTTTCTCCCAAGTGCTGGGATTAAAGTTGTATACTACTATGCCCAGCAGGAGAAGAAATATGTGTGCAATTAGCCCTGTCCTCATCACCCTGCACAGAGACTAACCACAAATGGTTCAAAGACCTCAATTTGCATCCAGAAACATTGAAACTTCTAGAAGAAAACACAGGCGTATCCTGCAGAATAGAGATGTAGGAAAAGGACTTTGTGAATAAGATTCCATTTGCTATGAAGTTAAGGCTATCATTTGACAACTGGGACCTCATAAGAATACAAAGCTTCTGTACAGTGAAGGAAACAATCAAGTCAAGAGGAGATTCATAGAATGGGAGAAAATCTTTGCCAGATATATAGCTGGCAGAGGATCAATATCCAGAATATACAAAGAACTAGAGAAACAGAGTAAAGACAGTAATAACAACCCAATTAAAAATGAGATAGGGATCTGAAGAGAGTTTTCCAAAGTAGAAATAAAAATGACTAAGGAATAGCTCAAAAGATGTTTATCATTTTTAGGAATTAGGAAAATGCAAATAAAAGCAACTTTGAGATTTCATCTCACCCCAGTTGGAACAGCTGAGATCAACAAAACAACCAACAACAAATGCTGGAGAGACGGTGGTGAAAGGGGACCCCCATTCACTGTTGGTGGGAATGCACTCCCATTCACTGTTGGTGGGAATGCACTCCCATTCACTGTTGGTGGGAATGCACTCCCATTCACTGTTGGTGGGAATGCACTCCCATTCACTGTTGGTGGGAATGCACTCCCATTCACTGTTGGTGGGAATGCACCCTCATTCACTGTTGGTGGGAATGCACTCCCATTCACTGTTGGTAGGAATGCACTCCCATTCACTGTTGGTGGGAATACACCCCATTCCCTGTTGGTGGGAATGTTCCCCATTCACTGTTGGTGGGAATACACCCCCATTCACTGTTGGTGGGAATACACCCCCATTCACTGTTGGTGGGAATGCACTCCCATTCACTGTTGGTGGGAATGTACCCCCATTCACTGTTGGTGGGAATGTACCCCCATTCACTGTTGGTGGGAATGCACCCCTATACCCTGTTGGTGGGAATGTACCCATGACTGGTTCAGCCACTCTGGAGATCAGTATGGGGGATACTTAGCAAAAAAAATGAATCCATCGTATGACACAGCTATACCACTCCTCGGCATCTGCACAAATCACTCAACATCATATTCCACAGACACGGTTCAGCCATGTTCATTGCTTCTCTATTCACAATAGCTAGGAAATGGAAACAACCTAAATGTCTTGTAGCTAATGAATGGCTAATAAAAATGTGATGTATATACACTATGGGATACTGCTGCAGGCCGCAGGAATATATCGTAAGAACTCAGCTGGTTATGGCAAAGTCACTACCTGGAGGAATCAGGGAATTCCTCCAGAGGAAGCCAAATTCCAAGGAGTTTTTTGTGTTATTTGGCTTGATATATATCAGCTGTCTTCTGTTATGAAAATCATGTGTGCCTTCATAGTTTTCCCAATTGACTTTTTCCTAAGAAGGGCTAACAGTGTGGACTGATCACTCTCTGGACATACACATTTCAGGTATTTGGAGAACAGCCTCAGGAAAGGCTTTCTCTGGAATCAGGTATCTCCCTTAGCCACTTTCAAGGACTAACAGTGATAACAGCCCACATTCAAGTCTCCTGATTTAGTTCCACAAGGAGATACCACCTAGGTCAGGTGGACGTTAAATAATAGCTTTACACAGTTTAGCTTGGCCCCTCCTTTCTTATACAACCTTACTAATAAACTCCTAACTTCTTTCCTAACCACTTCTAGGAATGTAGACTGAGCACATAGATGCCATTTTTTATGTGCTAACTGGTCATTAGCACTCAGTTGACCTTCTCTTTTACCACTCCCATTTTGGATTGTAAAAGAAAGCCTGGTGGTCACTGCCTGAGGAAAAATTCTTACCTGCCTTTATGACTCTGTAGAGTTCAAGCCTGGTGACCTTGCTCTACCAGGGGCTTGATATAACTGGATTCTGGGGAGACTTAGGTAGAACGTGGAGAACGGTGGAGAACAGAGGATGGAGAAAAGAGAATGGAAGAACTAGATGGGTAAGAACTTCAGAGGAACAAACTGAGATGGGGAAGAACTAGATTGAAGGACTAGAAGAGAGTACTAGAGGAACGAGATGAGGAAGAGCCAGATGGGGAAGAACAAGCTGAGGAAAAACAAGATGAGAGAGAAGGAGATAGGAGAGGAGCTGAGATGGTAAAGAACTAGATGGATGAGAACCTAGAAGGGACAGAACTAGATGAAGGAATTAAGATAGAACCTGGAGGGGACAACAGATAAATGTAAAGAGAAACTGGGCAAGAAAGGAGTTAAAAAATGAGAGCAGAGTATAAGCTTATAGAGAGAGAACTGACAGAATAATAAAATATATTGACTAAAGAATTTCGTGTACATAGATTCATTTCTTTTCATCAAAGATTAATTATCATCTGGTTGTAGGTTCTTCCTGGACCCTGGGAGGGGACTATTGAGGGGCTGGACTCCCCAGTCCCTGATAGGATACTATTCATCTGTAAAGAATAATGAAATCACGAAATTTGCAGGTAAGTGCATAGAACTGGAAAGGATTCTATTGAGTAGGGGGAACCCAGACCTGAAAAACAAACACCACACATCCCTGCTCCTCTGTGGTTCCTAGATCCAAATCTTCAGGAATGAGTATAAAACCTAGAAGAACCAGGAAAGGAGACCACGTTGTGGGGAAGCTCTAGAGATGGGGAAAGCGGGGTACAGGTGATAAGAAGGAAGAAATGGGAAAGATGGTTTGGGAGCCTTTAATTGTGGAGGGATAAGAACAATGATAGGTGGAGAAAGGGGAGGAAGAATAAAAAGTCCTAAATATTCCTGAAAAAGACATAGGAATCATTATTTTTTGTTTACCTAAAATTCAATATGATACATGTCAATGCATGCACATATACTTATATATAATTAAGTATTTAAATGAAATAATACAAATACAAATAATACAAATTGACAATACTTCCCCTAAGAGCCACAGACTGTCTGGCAGAAACTCTAGTGCTGGCATGAGAAGCTGTCTTCTGAGTTATTCGTCAGGAAAGTTCAAGAGACTCCCAGATAACGGGTTATTGCTGTATTATTGGCCTTGACTCCCAGAAGTTGAAGGTGGGTCCCTATGGCTGAAGACACTGCATCCCCCGACACAGCACTTGGAGGACTCAAGCTCTATCCTACTTGAAAGCCTCCTCTCTCAGCAGTTGCTTTCACAGCACCAGAAGCCAAGAGAAGAAAGCAATCAAGTCTCTTCCACCTGTGATGCATATGAACCCCAACAATGCCCAGCATGGCAATGGTGCACTAACATCTTGGTGGTAATTAATAGCTACCTTACTGGACTCAAGATCTACCTAACAGGAGGGTCATCGTGCCTGGTACTGTAAACCTCACCGTCTGCCCAGGGGTAGTGAGACCATGGACCTTAGAGGAAAACCTATCACCACCACTTCCCTTAACTAGTGCAATTCCTCACTGCATTTGAAATGCCTATCCTGATGCCCACAGGTAAGCGCAGCCCTTAATTCTCACCTAGGAAGCTTCCTTTCTGGCAGATCAATATAGAAGTCATAACTGGTCAACATGCAACCAATGATTGTGGCATGCACAACCCCAGTTGATCCATCTACAACCTAACTCCTGCACCCAAGGCTTGGTGAACACCAAGGAGGAGGGGACAGAAATATTGTAAAAGCCAGAGGACCAGAAAGTCACCTGTGAGACTGCACCTTGTAGCTGTGACAGAGAAGCTACATTCATGAGGTCTTAACAACAGGACAGCCTAAATAAGACCTGGATAATTCAACAACAGTGGACATCCCAAAGTAGATGGAGGATAGCTCGTAGGACTTCAGCCCTAAATGAAGAGCTACAAGCAATTAAGGACTACAGAGAGAGGAGGACGAATTAGTTTATCCCAGAGATGTGCCCCCTGATGGGTTATCCAGTGCATCAAGAGATCAGCAGGAGAAACACACATGCAGACAATACTGCAAGGACTCAGCAGACTGTATTCTTGTTTATTCGTTTACATGTGTACGTTACAGCAATAGATAAAGGAGAGCCTTGCATTGGGGGCGGGCAGACACTGGAGGGATAGGAGGGAAGTGAGGGAGGGGGAAATAATGTAATCATATTTTAACTCCATTTTAAAATTTAAGAAAAAGTTCCAGGTTAGCACTCAATTTGATAGTTGTTACAAACAGTGAGCCAGTATTTGGAGAATAATGGTTTGGAAGGAAGACACGGTTATTTCTCTGTTCTTTCCACCAAGATAAAACTGCTTAACTGACTTCTTGATGAATTCTGTCCCCATATACTTCCCTGGAGCGTGTTGGGGGAAAACCTTCAGAACCACATCAGTCCAGACGGACTAACCTTAGCTTTCTCCTTCAAGTTGACAGTGCTTATGCTCACCATTGTAAAATGCAATTAACCTTGTCCTTTCCTCACCAGGAGGAAAATATTAATAACCATGACTTTTACAAGTTAAGAGCAATGTTCTTCCATCTCTGTAAGCAGTGACACCCCCTATCATTGACACTTGTGTATGATAATTTCTTAAGTATCTAGTTTTAAGCCATTTAACAAAATCTAATATTTTCCAAAATGCAAATATAATCTGATTCCACTGTACACAAAACCTTTTATATTTGCAATGTGAATAGGACCTATGTTGTTCCCCCTTAGCTGGGCGACTGCTACTCTGAAAGGGAACCACTCCTGATTTTTATTTTATTTTATTTTATTTTGGTTTTTCGAGACAGGGTTTCTCTGTGTAGCTTTGCGCCTTTCCTGGGACTCACTTGGTAGCCCAGGCTGGCCTCGAACTCACAGAGATCCGCCTGGCTCTGCCTCCTGAGTGCTGGGATTAAAGGCGTGCGCCACCACTGCCCGGCCACTCCTGATTTTTAATGGAGCTATTATTGCTATTTCTCTAAAGGCGAAAGCACATGTTTGAGATGAGTTCTGTTGAGAGGAAAGAGGGCCAAAGGAGGGTCTTTTCTCTTCCATCTGCTAGAAGTTGTTCTATATCTTTTGGGGGGAAAACTCAAGAGTGTCTTGATTTGCCATGTTTTAAGAGTGTAATTAGTATACGAGATATTAAAGAATCATCTCCAGGGACATCAACCTGGTTTGTGATGCTGTTTTCCTCCTGCCTCTGGTCACTGAGACAAGCAGATGTGGAGAGTGGAGGCGGCAGCAGGCACTGCCAGGATGGTAGAGGGCTGAGAGAGCCTGCAGTGTTGACCCTTGGACTTTTGCTCAGCTCCCCAGTGTTCTTGGCTTTAGTTCTGTGTAACACACAGCTGCACCCTAATTATGCTGACAGCACAGAGGAATGTTGACTAAAATCTTGCCAACCTAGGAGCAATGAGATGCCATCGAAGTCATAGCTTATGTTCATATCTTCAGTCAACTATCGAGTGCCAAAATCCCAGTAACTTCCTCTGGGAGGGCAGATTCAGCGGACAAATTCAATCCCTGACTGACCGCCAGTAGCAGCAGATTGACTTTGCTCTGTGGTGCAGACTCTGCAGACTCTGGCCGTGCCTGAGGTGGAGCCTCTTTATGAAGTATGCTGGGATTGCTGATGAAGGCAGTGTCTGCATTAACTCAAGGTGTCCTCGGGGCCACTGAGCTGCATTAATGGACCCTGTCATCACCGCTGTCCTACTTCACAGACATGGTTTCCACTCTGGTGCATGAAAAATTTCTGACCTTGCAGGATGATTGTTAATAGTGAGGACCATTGGAAGCGGCAGTTTGGTTGCTGGAGCAGATCCTGGGGGTCGCAACAGGGGGGGTCCTGTAATGTTTCCCATCAGTTAGCTATTGTGTCTCATTAAACATTGATGGTATACATCAGGCTGCTGAGCTTGGGCCTGGATTGCTGCCTAGCTTTCCTCAGGTTTCTCTAATACCGCACTGTCCAATTAGAAAACATCAGCTTTGAAGTTTTCTGAAAAGCAACTGGAGGCCATTCCAGACACTTACTAAGAACTCACAGACATACTTAGCCATGGCTAAAAGGCTGCTGTAAATCAACTCTACAAGTAGTTTTCTTTGATGGAATAGTTTAAACATATGAAAACGGATCAGCCCCAACAGCAGACCTTGGATTGGATGTTCTCATAAAGTGGTACTCTCACACTGATCAATACCATTTAAAACACTGTCAAAATAATAGCTATGGAGTTCAGCAAGTCCAAATCAGAAAGCGATAAAATGCACTCAGAAAAATTTCAATATCAAATTAATAGCATTGAATGAAACATAGCAGTCAATATATAGCAAACTTTAAATTAATCAATCTATTACAATAAACGTGGATCAGCATCTCTTCCTGGCCAGACACTGGCACAGTGTAAAAGGAGGCTTCCTGGACTGAATGCCTTTTGTAGATAATAAATGTCAGCCTTCACACAGTTCAGCAAATGAAGGGGAAGGTCAAAGATCTTGAAGGGTCAGCCAACCATAAGATCCACTTCATCTTCAGAGGGAAAAGGAAATCTGTTTCAAATTTGCAAGCAATAAACTTTTTCTTACTTGGCCAACAGTGACAAATTTTTCTGTTCTGGACTTCTGATGTTGGTTTTCAGGGAAAGAAAACTTCAACAGGCTGGGAATGCACCTGGTGGAAGCTGTGCTGCGCAACCTTAGCGCCTTATTCCTTCACCCCGGAGCACATTTGCTGGCACTATTGACAACCGAGGAAACTCCAGCCCAAGTACTGTCAGCTTCAACTTCCTCAGCAAATGTCCCGCTTGAGAGAAAAGACTAGTGTATAAGCATGCCATTATCATTCTGTTCTTATTTACCATGCCTTCTATTTTCAAATGGCATCAGTGGTTTCTTACATATTCCCAGCTACTACGGGCCATTTAAAACATACTATGCTGACAGTAAGACAGCTTGAAATCTACTTGTGTGTATTCATAAAACATCTGCTTGCATAGATGAAATCCAAAGTTGACAAGGCAACACTTAGAGAGAAAAAGGCAAGGGGCATTTTTTTTCCAGAAAAGCCACAGAAGTCCCTTAGTAGTGTCTCCCTCAGAGGACTGGCTAAAGATTAGATCAGAGGCTGCAAAAATCAGCCACCATTTCCTGCCTATGTAAAGCTCATGGTTCAGTGGGCACATTGATAACATGTTCAATAAATGCAGAGATCAAATAAAAACGACGTGGAGGTGAGTGTGAAGTCAGAGCACGAAACTGTTCTTGCAATCTGATTAACCTGTGTGGGTTCCAAGCACGGCTCTAGCAGTCCTAAGCTCCAAATATAGTTTGCCTGTTTTGACAACACTCTGGAAAAATCACCACCTCTTGCTGGATGTCAGTCTCCAAGTCCCTCTGCTTATTTTCTTGAATGTGAGGGAGTGCTCTTATTTCTTCACTGTGATCGCATCTCTGCAGGCTCCACCATAAAAGCCAGTGCGAGAGCGATGGACAGAGTCCACTGCCTCAGCCTATATCTTTATGATGGATTTCGGGTACCAGACTGTCTCATGCACACTGCTGTCACCTCTCCTCTGATGCCAAGCACCTGCCACATTTCAAGGCACCACAGGTTAGAGGTTCAGGCTTTAGTTTCTGCAATAAGACCTGGTTTGGACCCTGTCTCTGTCATCTTAAGTCTGGGACCAGTGGCCATACGATTTGATTTCTTTACACTATTTCCTTATCACTGTAAGAGTTCTGTGTCCAGCACTCCCAGAAAAGGATTCAGAACACAGTACCATGGGCAGCAAATGGAATTGCTCATCCTTCTTTTCTTCTCTGCCCCCGCCTCTCCAGTCCATTCAGTCTGGTTCGCTTATCCTTGCGTTTCGGATCTGGGCCTGTGCCACTTACTCAGAGACAGCGCTTGACTTTCCAGCACACTGCCTCCTTCTGACACTTATCTCCACAGACTTACGTGGACACCTGCCCACACACTCACTGAATGTTCAGACCGGCACTTCTCATTTGTTATGGTTTCTCCCAGATGTAGACTAATGCTGAGGATTTAGGCAATATGTGATAAATGAACAAACAGCTGGCTGGTTCCGCTGAACATCCCAAGGCCCCACAAAGTAAGAGACTCTACCAGGCAGGAAGCTTCAGGTTCCTGCTGTTTCCAGTAGTACTACTTCGTAAAAAAGATGTGTGTGTGTGTGTGTGTGTGTGTGTGTGTGTGTGTGTGTGTGTGCTTGTACAGGCATGTGTGTGTATATGTGTGTATGCAGGCATGTATTTGTGCATGTGAGTACAGGCATATGTGTATGTGTGTATATATAGGCGTGTGTGTGTACAGGCATATATATGTATGTGTGTGTGTATATACAGGCATATGTTTGTGTGTGTGAGTACAAGCATGTATGTGTGCATGCGTGTGTGCGTGTGTGTGTGTGTGTGTGTGTGTGTGTATAGTAGTAGCAGCAGTAGTGGTGGTAGTAGTACAGGCCTGTGTATATGTATAAGTACAGGTTGTTTTTTTTTTTTTGTGTGTGTGTGTGTGTGTGTATACCAGCACACAGTCTGTGTGTGTACATGCATATGTGTGTAAAGGCACAGGCATATGAGTGTATGAATACAGGCACATGTGTGTATGTACCTATGCATGTACAGGTGCCCATGGCAGCCAGAGGTGTTGGATCCCTGTATAGTTGGAGTGACAGGTGGTTGTGGGCCACCTGATGTGGGTGCTGGGAACTGAACTTGACTCCTCTGATATCGCAGTATATTCTCTTAACTGCCAAGCCCTCTCTCCAGCCCCCAGTAGCACAGTTTTTGTCTGCTTGCTTACAGGCAACTTCATACAGTCCCACTGGTAGACACTAAAATACCTTGTTCTACCTTTACCTCATCTTGTTCATTTTTAGAAATGCAACTCTAATTATGTATCACTCCCATTGTTGATGAAAGCTATATTACCCTGAAGTAAAGATAAGAGAGGACCCATCTTATCCATTCCACCTTAGTTCTTGGGGCTTAAAGGGATTTTAACCCTTGAAAGAATGGCTTACCCATAGAAAATTTCTAACTCTTTAGACATCCACTTAAGTATATATTGTTATGGAATAATCTTTCTGTACACTGTGAAGATGTGTCTTTGCCAAGGTACCTTCTGAGTGGTTTAATGAAAGTCTGACTGGCCAACAGCTAGGCAGGTTAGGTGGGACAGCCAAACTGAGAGGACACTGGGAAGAAGAGCAGAGTCACAGGGGTCACTAGAGACTTAGAGGAAGCAAGAGATGTATATGCCATGCTGAAAAAAGGAATCACCATGTGGTAGAGTGTAGACAAGAAATATGGGTTAATTTAAGTTGAAAGAGCTAGTTAGTAATAAGTCTAAGCTATTTGTCAAGCATTTATAACTAATAATAAGTCTCTGTATGTTATTTGGGAGCCTACAGTCCTGACAAAATCTCTGCCTACAAATGGTGCCCAAAGTCTGGTCATGAATATTCACATAAAACCTGAGAAAGCTTAATAAAAGTTTCCAAACAAACAAAAACAGAGACAAACATGGCTTCCTAGTCACACAGTTTCATGCTAGCCACAGTACAAAGAGGTATCTCCTGGCCACCACCTGTGGGTTTGAGCTGCTAGTGTGAGCCCCGCCAGGATGCTAAGCCACATGCTGCCTTTAAGATTTTGCTCATGCAAACAGAAAAGGTTACAGATACACAGTAAAGACAGATCCAGATGGGGGAAAAAAATCTAAAAGGGTTGCAGTGTGTTTAAAAATGTACATAGGCTTGGGAGAGAAAAGGTATGTTTTCAAGGTTAAATAGATGGTCTTCAACCCTTCAAAGACCTACAGAATAAGACATTTAAAATGTTTTAATAACATAAGGCTTTTTTTGACAGTGAGACATGTTTGCTCCTGGCAACACCAATTTACTTCAAAGAAGATGATGAGCATCAAAGAAATGCCATATGGAGCTTGCTTTTTTATAACAAAAGCTAGCCATTTTGGCAAAGAAACTGCTCTTGCCTCAATTGCTGATAGTATACTGTTCAACATGGACTGAGAGGACACAAAACAAGTGACTACCAAACTTTGCCAAGACAAGGTAGAAAAGTCCTTCAAAATTCCCTGCTTCTCAGAAAAGTCTGCCAGATATGCTAGGCCTATAGGCCAAAGATAGATGCCCCAACGTTACAGAAGAATTCTGGGTAACTGTGCAGGCACTCAGATGTCTCTGTCATTAGGTAACATTACACCCCTCTGGGGTCTTTAAGGGAGTTAAAGAGTAAATAATTAGACTTAATGTTTTCTTTACATATAATAAAAGGTAAATTAGGTATAAAACTTTAGACTCACAAAGATAAGATAAATAATTATTTTCTCTAATTTTGCCAAATACAAATTGACTGAATATTGTAACTGTTATTCTTACTTGATAATTGTGTGGTTGTATATGATTTTACTATGTTAAAGTTAAAATCTTCCTTTTTAATTAGACAAAAAGGGGAAAATGTTGTGGAATTATCTTTTTGAACACTGTGAAAATTTGTCTTTACCGAGGCATCTTCTGATTGGCTTAATAAAAGGCTGACTGTACAATAGCTATGTAGCTGGATGTTTCTCTGGTCCCTCCTGGCCCTGAGGTCCAGACAAATCTCTCCCACCTGCAGTCCTGTAGCTGCTTATAAAATAATAACTCAGAGGCTTATATTAATTACAAACTGTATGGCCTATGGTTTCAGCTTCTGGCTAACCAACTCATCTTAAATTAATCCATTCCTATTAACCTACATGTTGCCACATGGCTGTGGCATTACTGGTCTGCTGACATCTTGTGGCTCCTTCCACAGCAGTCTGGTGTCTCTCCTGACTCCACCCCTCTCTTTGTATCTCTGCTTGGATTTCCCTCCTGGCTGTAAGCTTTCTTGCCACAGGCCAAAACAGCTTTATTTATTATCCAATGGGAGCCACACATATTCATGACATACAGAAAGACACCCCACAGTACTTTGCCAAGGCACCTTCTGATTGGTTTAATAAAAGGCTGATTAGCTAGTAGCTAGGCAGGAAGAGGTTAGGCAGGAGAGCCAAACTGAGAGGATGCTGGGAAGAAGAAAGACAGAGTCATAGTGATTGACAACCCAAGACACAGAAGAAGCAAAAGATGAACATGCCATGCTGAAAAAAGGTACTGCCATGTAGTAAAGTGTAGACAAGAAATATGGGTTAATTTAAGTTGAAATAGCTAATTATTAACAAGCTTAAGCTATTGGCCAAGCATTTATAATTAATAATAAGTCTCTGTGTGGTTATTTGGGAGCTGGTGGTCCCCATGAAAAACTCCACCTAAAAGGTATTGCTTATAAATATCTAACAGCGTAAGGCTCAGCACACTGACACCAAGCATGTATCCAATCACTCAGCTTTAAGGCTGCTGAGCAAAGGACACAAATGCAGGACTCTGAGTCATACCATCCAGAGACAGGCTCATACTCATGAGCAGATACACTTAGAAGTAAGAATTCATTGATAGTGCATTCAATATGGACATACATATGGAAATAGATTTAGATATTTTGATCAGAAAATATTTTTAATGTTAAGGCTAAATGAAAAATAAAACCAATAACAGCATAACTACTTTGTATGTAACTAATAATGTAGAAATAATAATAACCACTATGAGATTTAGCCAAATTCTATTTTCTGATAATCTCCTGGATCAGGGGACTTGAGACCACAGACACGATGATAGACTTGGGACCCAGATTCCCAGACCCTAAGGAAGAATGTTTTAGTTATTCCTCATAGAACCAAATTTATCAACACAACTCTTGACTTCAGGCCTCTATGCCAGTCTTCTCAATGAAGAAAAAGTTGAGAAGTTCTTGTAGAAATTTGCTGTTATGTTTGAGAGAGAATCTGGCAATGGTCAGGAAGAAAGCCAAATATCATCTGGCACTCACACTACATGGGGCCTGACTAGGCAACAGGCATCACATCCAAGAGTCACACCTGAAGGGTTATGAATCCACCTTGCATGACATTACAGGGTGGTCACACCTTATATGAGCATCATGCCTTATTTTTAGTGCCTCTTCCTACTGCTGTGTCTTCTGAGTTGATGTTCCTGCTTTGAGAGGGAGGTATGACCACTGTTTCTCAGGTGAGGACATCAAGGCTGACTGGCATACTCAATGTCTTGGCCATATCAAGCCAACATATTCCCAACTGTTCTTCCTGTGTGCTAGCCACTAAACCACAAAGCTTATGCATGTCCCACGGCATTTATGCTACAGGGAAAGGATTCTGGTGTACAATGAAGTACTGTACTACCATGTATCAGTCATTACCCTGCTTCTCAGCTGCCTCAGCAGCAAGATGGGAAGGTGGGAGAGACAATGTGAAGCTGATCTATAATATAGGAACAGCTGGAGAAAATGCTATAATAATAATTGTTATCATAATAATAAATATATTAAGACATGATTGCTAAAAATGTCCAATAAAAGATTGTGTTTTTCATAGCTAACATATAAAATTTAGGTGAGAGTGTGGGAATCAATCAATCACCACTGAGAAAGTTTGAGTTTTGTTTTTTAAATTGCATCTTTCTAAAGGCTTTCTAAATAAACTCATCAAAACAACTCTTTCTGTAATAACTGAGGTGACTTCTTTCCCTATCAAGTTTGTAGTTTCTTTAAATACTTGTCCTTTATTGTTTATTTATTCTCTTGGGATTATTTTGCAAACTGATACTCCTGTACATAAAAACCACTAATGGGTTGGCAGCCAAAATTTGAAGGAAAGTTCTACCAGATAAAACTATGCGAAAAGGAAAAAAATTGATGAGGAATAATATAAGAAAATAGCAAATGAGGGAAAGCCATGTAAATAATAGAAGCAATAGTTGTCTAGGCTGATAAATACACTCTGTGACATAAATGATACATAATGTACCCCACAAGGCAAGGGTAACGATGGCAACAAGAAGCGATGCAATATTCAGAGCAACTCATGCAACTGCCTGATTGATACAGTAAACACTTCATGTATATTTCATATTCTGATTTTCATATGGCCCTGAAATGTAGTTTCTTTATTTATATGAATTACTCATTTTAATAATAGTCACCCTTTTCATTTATAAAGAGATAAGAAATTAGAGTACCTCCTAGCTTACCTAACAGGTCAATATGACTTAAGCAAAGCATTCTGGGGCCAACAATAGCTCTCATGTCTACTTCTCAGTCATGACTTTCCATTCAGCTACCTACCAAAATGACTGCCTGATGATACAGGTAAGGATCATTTACATGGATTCAAGACAGCACATCCTGGCTCTCTCTCTTCAACTCAGACATAGGTGCACGCCATTACTATTTAAAAATCTTCACTCCCAGCAATTTAATGAAATGCCAAACCAGCAGGGCTGTCTGGATAGAGCAGCTGAGGACAATATTTGATTGAAAGCTCTTTGAAAAAAGAAATTTCACTGTCTCATTCTCCAAATTGCTCGAGCATCTTCAACTTAGCTGTGTCCTTTAGAGCAAGCCCTGGGCTTGGTGTCTGTGTCTACATGGAGCATAAAACCCAACTTTATGAACATTTTCCTGTGAAACAAAGCTCATTCTCTTTCCTTGCAGAGGCTACACACTACTGAAGTATTGGCTGAGTGAAGGAGATGCACTTTACTCACTTCCTCATTCTTGTATTTTAACTTTCCTCTACTCTGTAGTTTTCAAAACACTTTGCCAGTGATGCTTAGAGTTCTTCAAAATCCATAAACCGTAAACAGTGTCTTAGCTCTTACATTTAGACAAAAACAAACATAACAGTGTTTTTATTTTTTTTTATGTCCTTCTGGAAATTGACACAAAAAGTCTGCAGGAGAAAAAAAGGAGTGAAGGGAGTTTTCTTAAATGATCATAAAGGGCAATTAAAACTCAAGGTAACAAAAGAGCTCAGTGCATTCCCCGAAGAAATCCCAGCAGGCATCCAGTCCCTTCCACTGAACCCTGAGAATCCTGAACTCAAGAGAGCCTGGTGGGGCCTGAGTCAGGGCCACCAGCAGCCCTGTGAGTGTAGCTTAAGAGGCTTTGACATGGGACACATGAAGCAAGTGTCTTGGAACAGCTTTGAAACCTCGCATCTTAACACATCTAATGTGAGATACTCTCTACCTTTGGAGTAGGTTCTATTGCATGCTTTTTTTTCCCCTCTAAAACCAAGTTAAGTCAGATAACCTTTCAATGAGGAAATTACTACATTTTACCCCAGCTTGCAAGCTCCAATAATTAATATTCTAATTGACACCTGAAGACAGGAGGAGAGTCTTCAGGAGAGCTTTATTGAGAACAGATGTGGCCCCATAAGTCAGATCTCATTTGTGTCGTCTGATGTCACTGCAGCCATTTATAGTTGACAGCAATACGCTTCTAGGCTAAAACAGAATATGCATTGTGTGCTTCTAAAGTGTTACTGGCTTCCTTTCTCTTAGTTGCTGGAATATCCCCCTGAAATTACTGTAGGTGCCAAGTGTCTGCCCTTTGAGGCAACTTTGAGCCATTGCAAATAATCACCTCCTCTTGTTCCCCACCCCTGTCCAGCTTGTCTTCTCCCTGTCTACTGTGCCCAAACCAAGCTCATGAGTGTGAGGGCACCGCATGCTACTGGTGCATTACTAAGATACCAATGCTCATCATGAGTTTTAAAAAATTATAAGCATTTCAATTTATGCCAGTTAAAGTGCATAGGAACATGGAACACACTATAGAAAGCCTCTATGTATCCTTTACATCCTCCCTCTCAGTTTCTTCTGTTATTAATATATCATATTGATGTGGCACATTTCTTCCAACTGATGAGCTGGTATGGATATACTTTATTAGTATTAAAGGCCTTAGGTTATGTTAAGACATCATATTACTGTATTTCACAATTCTCTGGGATTTAAAAATGCAGTGTATCTGCCGATATGGTTGCTGGTTTCATACATGTTTCTTCTTTCAACCTGTTGGTACCTTCCCCTCTACTCAAATCCTTAACAAACAGCTATCTTCCTGATGTTTATATAGCTGCATCTTTTACACAATGTCATAGACTTGGCCTGATAGGAGGTAGGCTTTTTAGACTGGCTTCTTGTACTTGACAATAGGCAATTAATTTTCCTCCAAGAAGTTCACTTCTTTTTACTGTTGAATAATAATACTCTGTCATATGGATACCAGCATAAATTATTTATCCATTCACCTATTTAAGAACATCCTGGCTGCTTAAAGCTTTTAGCTAGATCTGAAGAAGGCTGCCATAAGTATCAGTGTTTGAGTTTTTGCATGGGTGAGTTCAAATTCATTTGGTAACTACCTAAATTTGTAACACCTAGGTTGTACAGTAAGAATTATTTAGTTCTGTATGAAACTATTAAAGTGTCTGTCAAAGCAGGCACGGCATTTTGTATTTTACCATACAATGAATGAGCATTCCTATTGCTCCACATTCTCATCACTATCTCAGGCTTTTTATTTGGGCATTTTAATAATTTGAGGTTATGTAGTAGCATCTCATTGCTCTAATGTATGATTCCCTATAAATTGCATGATCACAGCTTTCCATGTTTATTCCCACCTGGATTTGCTGAGGTATCCTCAAGGCTGTCCCTTTAGGGCTGGTTTACTTTCTTGTTTAATCTCAATTGGTCTTTGATACTAGTCCTTCCTCAGACGCTCCTGAATATTTTCTCCTAGTTTCTGATTTGTCTTTTGAACTCCTTGCCCTCTCACCAAGGGGTGCTTTCGTTCTAATACACATTTCTCTCTCTGGATAGCACTTCTGGGGCTGCCTCTCAGTCATCAGCAAACCAGGTCATCTGTATTTTCTCCTTCGTTATCTTGTAGAGATTTTATAGTCATGTGTTTTACATTTCAGTCTATGATCTGCTTTGACTTTGATTAATTTTGAATTTGTTGTGTTTATTTTCTGTTTTGTCTTATTTTCTCCTCTGATGTCAATTGAGCATTTTATGGTCCCATTTGACTCTTCATTAAGTACATCAATTAGTTCTCACTATACATTTACGATATCAGTGGCTATCCACATATGGAAAATATTTTATGATCCTTTCATTTCCATTTCTATAACACATTTTTTTAAATGTAGTTGCAAATTCCTCACACATCACTTTCCTTCTTTCTAGAAAGTTTTTACATTTCTTGAAGGAGATGGACTTCCTTGGTTTTGTTTGCCTGGACTGTACTTTTGGATGCACACTTCTCCACCTGTGAAGGTTATTTCACAGGACTATGACTTGTAACTGGATCATTTAGATGTTTGATTCTAATTTCCCTTTTGATTGCCTGGTTTCCAAAGTGAAACTCAGTGTCCCCTGTACTCCGTTATGAGGTGATTTCCCTCCTTTTGGGGTTAAGTGTCATTAACCACAAGGCAAATTAAAATCACTTTGAGAGTTCATCTCACCCCAGTCAACATAACAATAAAACAAATGACAACAAATGCTGGTGAGGATAGGAAAGGGGATTAATGTTAGTGGGGCTGTAAACTGGTATGACTACTACAAAATCAATGTGGAGGTAGCTAAAAATTGGACTTCCATATGACCCAGCTATATGATTCCCTAGATATATATCAAAAGGACTCCTTATCTTACTATGAAGATACTTGTTCATCCATGTTTGTGGCTGCCTTATTCACCATAGCAAAGAAATGGAATCAGCCTAGATGTCCATCAATTGATGAATGGATAATGAAAGCATGTTACATAAATACAATAGGTTTTTATTCAGCTATAAAGAAGAATAAAATTATTCAGTTTTCAGGTAAATGGATAGGACTAGGACATAAAATGATTTGGGTAACCAAGGGCCCAAAAGACAAATACTACATGTTCTCTAGTATATGTGAATCCTATCTTCAAATGTTTAAGTTTGTATGTATGCGTGCATGCGTGCGTGCGTGCGTGTGTGTGTGTGTGTGTGTGAGAGTGTGAGTCTCTCTCTCTCTCTCTGTGTGTGTGTGTGTGTGTGTGTGTGTGCATGCACTTAATTTTGAGTATCTGTAGAGATAAAAAAAATAAAACAGGATCTGTGAGGGGGGAAATCTTCAAAAGAACAGTGGGACATAGATGGGAAGAAGGAGTTGTGGGGAATATTGGGGGAGGAAAGGTTTATATGAGGAGGGGTGGGGGATGGGGATATGAGAGAGTGTGAGGGGCTAGGGGAGGGAGAGCCAAAGAAGGATGTGAGGAGATGCCATATAGAAGCAAATTAAAATACAAGTTAAAAAATTTCTCTTAGTTTTTACTTCTGTGCAGTTTGGATAAGTCTAGGTTGAGATACTCTAGTATAAGAGTTTTGGTATTTAATATGCATTATATTCTTTCTATTTCCTGGATGACTGTTTTTGAAATTGTTATTACTTCTGGAATGTTCTTAGTTATTATTTCAAATATTTTTTTCTGTTTTCCATTTTTCTTTTCCTTCTGGTATTCTGATCACATCTTTTACAACATCTCACAGTTCCATAACATCATTTTTTATATTTGATTTCTTTGATTTTCATTTTGGGAAGCCCTTTGAAGTTTCTGAATGTCCACACATTTTCTTCATTCTGTCTAGTCTGTTGACAAGGCACGTTTCACTTCTCTTTCAGCTCTTTGATTCTTAGCATTACCCATTAACTCTTTTTTTTTTAATTTCCATTTTTCCAGCTTACATGGCTACTCTATACAGGCTCACTCAACAGAGACCTTAGCATTGCTTGGTTATATAACTATCCACAATATGAAAAATCTCAACTACATATTTGAGACAAATTCTGATAATTGCTTTGTGGATTCATACTATGTTTTCTCCTTGTCTCATAGATATATGGTGTTTTTGTTCATAGCCCAGGTCTGATGTCCTGAATAACAAGAGCTTGTAAAAGGTCTTTGATGTGAGGTTTTATGTTTATAGAGGTAAGAGTTGGGTTATGTTTAATGTTTGGTTTACTGACAGTTTCAAAGCTTTCTCTTTACTCTCACATCCTTATGTGTTTTCTGTATTGTCTGAATCCTTAAATAGCTTATTTTTCAGTTATTAGCTGTGATATGCTGTTGTCATAGGGGAGGCTTGTGTTGATGTGTGTTTTGTTGGGTAGAAATACTAGTTTTGTTATACACACTGGACCCCTGTAGCTGGGTCCCAGGTTTCAGAAGACTTTCCTCATTTCCATCGGGTGAGATGCATACTGTGGGGAATGCTGGGAGTGGCTAACTCTCCAAAGACATACATTGTAGTTCAAATCTGTAATGCCCCTCCGTGGGGCCATGGTTAAATGTTTGGTTTCTAGTTTATGCCATTACTTGGAGGGGTGTGGAGCTTTTAGGAAGTGGGGCCTGGCTAGTGAAGGTCACTAGGTGGGAAGGTCAAGGGTTACATCTAGCTCTGATTCGTTATTTCACTGTTTCTGGATCTGTCCAGCTGTGAAAACGGTCCTCTATCATCCGCTGTCCTGAACTCTGCTACATTGTCCCCACTTTGATGGACTAAATTTCTTGGGAACAGTGAGGAGAGAAAGTGTGTTCCTTGAGTTGCTTCTGTATGTTACTTTGTCACAGTGCTGAGAAAATCAAGAAAGACAACTGTACACTCTGCTGGTAAAGGAGTTTCTCTTGAGGGTCCGACCACACTTCCCTGATGAATCTAAGAATTGTTGTTTTTCAGCTTGTACACCTGTTCTCTTGTGAGAATCAAATGATGACTCATAAATTTCCTACATGTCAAACATAAAAGAAACAATCCACTTAGTGAAAATCAGCCAGAAGGTTGTCTAGCAGCCTCTGTGAGACAAAGCCTTGAGGTCTCAAGCCTTAGTGAAAATCAGCCAGAAGGTTGTCTAGCAGCCTCTGTGAGACAAAGTCTTGAGGTCTCAAGCTTTGATCCAGCACTTAGAATCCAGTGTATAAGTGGTTCATCACAGCTAGCTGTAGGTTATTTTGATATACAGTAGAACTGTGCATTGTGTATCTGTGTAGATTTTATCATGATACAGCCAAACGCCATTGATGATGGTCTTAAACCTTAGTGAGAACATGATGTAGTGAGAATAAAATGCCCTTTTGTGGATCCTGGAGCCCTTGCAAAGCTGTGGAATTGTCGTCAGGGAGCAATGCATGACTGCCCAGGTATCAGGACAGATATCCAGGGCAAGCAGATTACAATTCCAAACATGAGCCTCAGATTGGAAAAAGACAACTATGAATAGATACAAGCATAGTTTGGTACTATATGCCCCTATTCACGGGCATATGCAGGAGATATATCCAGGACTATTTATTTTTCTTAAATATTTTAAAAATTAGCTTTAAAAGTAACAGACTTCCCTATGTCTTTTCACACATATTTCATGATTCTCCGGCACCTCCCCATCTCCCTCATCTCCCAGGCCTACCTTCCCCCCTGTATTCAAGTATTCCCCTTTCCTGTTTGTTCTATTCTCTTGTGCATCCTTTCCCTTAAAACCTTTTCTTATGTCAGTCTCATGGCCTCTTTCTAGTTTCCTGGCATTTAGTCACATTTATTTCTACTAGATACATGTATTTAATGGTTAGAGGCTAGGATTTGTATATGAGAGAGAATGTTTGTCTTTCTGAGCCTGAGTTACCACCTTTGATATGTATTTCCCTGTGTATGCATGATTTATTTTTCTGTAGATTCTTGTGTGAGCGCACTTGCACATGTGCATGGCAAGCCTGTGGAGGACACAGAAGAACCTTGGGTTTGGTTCTCATCTGTAGGAGGCAGGAGGCCCACATGGTTACAGGAAGCTCTAGAGAAACCAACATTGCTAAACATGCAGGCTTTTTTTCCCTTCAAATTGACACCTGTTCACCCGACAGGATGGAGTGGATGTTGTTTAACAATCTGTTGATCTTTTACTGTTCTGTGGAACCAGACCTCACCAGAATCTCCTAGACTTCTGAGCATTGTTTCTCAGCTGATAAAATCCATGCTCGTGAAAGAGGTTGCATAATAGCAAACACAACTGCTATTATGCTTATTACAAACCCTTCCTCCCTAGCCTCTTATCCTGAGCATTGTTTCTGAGTCAATAGAACCAATTCTTGAGGAAGAGGTCACAGGTGTTCTGCAAAAGACATCTACTCTGCAAGGGAGTTTTGATGTAGTCTTGCCTTTCACTCTGTTGTGTTAATTGCCACGAGAAAACTTCTTTTCCTAAGATTTTTACTATGTTTAAATATGTTACAAATCCCTCAGAGTCAGACTCCAGAAGTTTGAAAAAGCCTGCCTAAGCCATGCTCACCTGAGTTCATTCTTGCCTCCATCTTTCTCCTTGTCTAAGACACAGGATTCCATTCATCACTGTGCATGCAAGCCAGGTTAGCTGGCCTGTAAGCATCTGGGGATTCTTCTTTCTTTCTGTCCTACCTCTCTGTAAGTGTACTAGGATTACAGATACTATTGCATCTGGCTTTATGCGGGTTCTGGGGATCTGAACTCTGGTCCTCATGCTCAAATGTCAACTGAGCAATCGCCCCTTAAGTTTTAATTTTTTGAGAAGCTCGCAGTAGCTCTCAAATTTCCAACAGTGGATAAGGGTTCTTCTCCCACATCCTCACCAGCATTTATTGTTTATTTTCTTGATAATAGCCATTCTGTCCAGGGTGAGATAAATCTAAAGTAGTTTTAATTTGCATTGTATGAATAGATGGGGATGTTGAATACTTTCAAAAACATTTATTGGCCATTTGTATTTATTTTTATTTTTACTAAAAATGTCTATCCAGGTGTATGGCCCATTTATTAATTTGCAATGGGTTTTTTTTTTGGTGTTTTGTTTTTGCAGTTCTTTATATAATCTAGATATCAACCTCTGTTCTAAGGTACAGTTGGCAAAGATTTTCTCTCATTCTTCAGGCTGCCTGCTCATTTTTTTTTGACATCTTATTTTGCTTTGGAGCTCCAGCTTAATCCCATTTGTCAACTCTTGGGGCTATTTCCCGTGCAGCTAGAGTATACCACTCAGAAAATTTCTGCCTACAACCAAGTCCTGAAGTGTTTTTCTTCCAACAGTTTTAGTGCTTTTGGTTTTAAAGTGAAGTCTCTAACTCAGTTGAATTGATGTGTGTGTGGGGTGAGGAACATGAATCTCATTTCCTTCAGCAGGTGCCTATCCTTTGATACCAGCATCATTTGGGGAAGTGACATTTTCCAGTGAATGCGTTTGACTCATTTATCAAAAACTATGAGTCTATATCTATGTAAGTCTATCTCTCTGTCTTCTCTTTCCACTGATCAGCTTTTGTGCTCGTCCATCCTGACTGGTTTGTTTTGATCACCGTGGTTGTGCAGTATAGTTTGAGCTCAAGTAATATGATGCTTTCCAGTGTGTTCTCTCTGTTTGGAATTGCTTTAGAGGTTGGAGGTGTGGCTCAGTGGTTAAAAGCATTGACTGCTCTTCCAGGGAACTCAAGTATGATTCCCAGCACCCACAAGGAGGCTAGTAACTACTTGTAACTTCAATTCCAGAGGATCTGACACCCTCTTCTGGTCTTTTTGTGTACCAAGCATGAGCACGGTACCCACCCACCCCATACAGCAAAAATACCCACCCACCCCATACAGCAAAAATAAATAAATCTCAAAACAAAATTTTAAAAATGATTTGCTTTGGCTATCTATGTTCTTTTATGTTCCCACATGAATTTTAGGATTCCTTTTTTTTCTAGTTCTGTGAAGAATGACTTTGGAAATTTGAGGGGATAACAACATATATGTACACTGATTTTGATAGAATAGCCATTTTTAGAATTTTAATTCTATTGTTCCAATCCAGGAGCATGGAAAGTCTTTCTTAAAGGTTTCCTAATGAAGTTCTTCATCTCTTCTGTTACCTTTACTTACAGATTTTATTATTAAGGCTTTTGTGAATGGGATTTTTTTTCTGATTTCCTCCTCAGAAAATCTGTTGGTGTTGGTATACATTAAAGATATTCATTTTTATATGTTGATTCTGGAAACTGACACTCTACTGAGAGTGATAATCAGATCCAGAATTGTTTGGGGTGGAGTCTATCATGTCTTTTAAGGGCAGAATCATCTCATACTTTAACTTCTTCCTTTCTAATATTTATCCATTTATATCTTCCCCTTGTTGCTCTAAGACTTCAGCTTTGCATTAAATAACAGTCAGAGTAGGAACCCCCCTCTCATGCCAGAGTTGGCTTCAGTTTTTCATCATTTAGTGTAACAGTGGCTATAAGTTTATAATGTATAGCTGTTACTATGTTTAGATATTCTCCTTTTAATCCTAGTTTCTTCCATATTTTGATCATGAAGTCACAGTGATCTTTGTCACATGCTTTTCTGCATCAAATTTCTGGCATTTCTGTTTTTAAGTCTTCATATGGCAAGTTATATTTATTGATTTGCATATAGAGCCAATGTTTGTATCTCTGGAATTAAACCAACTTATTCACGATGTTTGATCTTAGTTATCTCAATTTGGTTTGCAAGTATTTTGTGGAGAATTTTGCATCTATGTTCACCAGGGAAATAGATTTATAGCATTTGATTTTGGGTCTTGGGGTTCAGTATCAGGGTTTTACTGGGTTTGTAGAATGAGTTTGGCCTTTTCCTTTTTATTTTGTGGAGAATGTTGAGATATGTTGTACCAGATCTTCTTCTATCTTAGTAGTCTAGTAGAATTCAATCATAAACATCTCTGGTCCCTGACTTTTCTTTGTGAAGAGACCCTTAACTGCTGCTTCAGTTACTTCTATTTAATGGACCTATTTAGGTTGCTTATATCATTCAGCTTTAATTTTGTTATGTTGTACATATCTAGAAATGTAAATATTTTTCTAGATTTTCACATCAGTTTTCAGAAGCATGCCATGAGCTATGGATTTCATCAGAGTATGTTTTAACAACTCAGTTTCTGACTCTAATTTGATTCATTTGAGTCTGCTTTTTCTTTCACTTAATTGGTTTGGTTAGTTGGGGAACTTCGTCCATCTTTTCAGAGAACCGACTCTTTGTCTGGGTGACTGACTCTATGTATTGTTCTTTTAGCCTTAATTTCATTAATTCATGTCCTGATTTTTATTATGTCTTGGTCCCTTCTGCATTTGAGTTTAGCAACTTGCTTTCTTAGAGCACAGGGGAACATCATTGGGTTGTTTATTGCTGGTTCCTTTGATATTTTAATGTGAGAACCTATATAGCTATAAGCTTTCCTTCTAGAACTGTTGTGGCTATATCACAGATGCAGTTAGGTTCCGCTCTCATTTCCACTTTACTCCAGGAATTTCTATTTTTTCCCTTGAATTTTTCAATGGCCCTTTGTTCATTCTAAAGTATATCATTCAGTCTTTAAGTATTTAAGGCATATTTTTCTGAGATAACACTGTTGGTGTCTAGTATTATTGTACTATGGTCTGATAAGATACAGGGTACTATTTTGATTTTTAAAAAATATTTATTTAAGACTTGTTTTGTCGAGGTAGGTCCAGTCCCCTCCTTCCTTCACCCAGGCTGAGCAAAGTGTCCCAGCATAGACTGAATCTACCAGGCTGAGCTGAATCCCCAGAGGAGTCCTTGCCCTGGAGGAAGTGGGAATAGGGGGTGAATTGGAGGGAGGGCGGGGGGGGGCGGGAGGAGGGAGGACAGGGGAATCCATGGCTGATATGTAAAATTAAATTAATTATAAAATTTTAAAAAAGACAACAACAACAAAGAAAACAAAACAAAACAAACAAACAAAAAAGACTTGTTTTGTGTCCTATAATGTGCTCAGTCTTATCAAAAGTCCCATGTTCCATTGTGAAGGATGCATATTCTTATCCATTGGGTGGAATGTTCTGTAGATAAGTGTTAACACCAATTAATACATGGTATAATCTATCTCTCAGGTTTCTTTGTTGATTTTCTTTATTTGGAGGATCTATATAAATAAGAGAGTAGGATATTCAACTCTCCCTTATTATTGTGTCTAAACTTAATTTTTTATGCCTTTTATTGTCTGTTTTTATGATATTGAAGGTCTAAAGATTTATCACATACAGCAATATGTAGTGGCCCCCAATCTCCTTAAATTTGTTGTTTTGAAGTCTACCCTACTGAAATTGAGAAATCCTATGCCAGCTTGTTTAAGGCTGTATCCTGAAAACTAGGAAAGGCGTTCATAAATTGGGAGTCAAAGGCTGGGAATTAAACTTCTGGCAATTGATTCTTTAGTGGTGGCTAAATGCAAGAAGATAAGGCTCAAACCAGGTGCCAAGGCATGCACATAACGTGCTTCCTCATGAGCCAACCTGGAGTCTGCTTGAGGGCCTAGCAATAGGTACTGTCAGTGTCCTGATTGTGCCCAGCCAATGAGGGGTGACCACACAATGTCACCGGATCAGGATACATCCTGAGTGCTGGGAGGAGGGTGTATAAGGCCTTCCCCATTGCCAAATAAACAAGTCTGCTGTTTGCCTTTTCCCTGACTCCTGGTTTCTGTGCTGTTCAAGCTGCACCTTCTTGCGTCCTCTCCCGAGGGAGCCATTAGGACCCAGCAACAGCTAAAGATCCTAAGGCACAAGTTTTTGTGACATTCTAAAATTCTGGAAGCACTAATTCCAACCTAACACACACACACACACACACACACACACACACACACACATGCATATATGTGCACATGCATATAAATATACATATATGCACTTATATACACAATATACAAACGTATACACACATACACACACACACACACACACACACACACACACACACAAATACTTTTATTAATTAAAAGCTCCTGGTAAATTGTTCAATTTTGTTCAGGATATATGTCTTTTCTATGAAAATTTACCATGGTTCTTTTTTTTTATATAAATTCATTTCATATATTTGATTTTAAAATAACAAAAAGTAAAAGAAATTTTAAAAGATTTTTTTTATCATTATCTCTCTGCTGAAGTGTGAAATGACAGCAATAAAATATGTAAATAGTGAGTAATAACAACAACAAAAGCTCCTGGTAAAGAAATATTCAAAGGCCACCAATATAGCTCTAAACATACAGGTAAAACTTGGAACTTTTTTGGGGGGGGGGTGGGAAGTCATCTTCCACAGAAAACTAAGTAAAATCAGAAGACATCCAGGAAGACCTTGGCCTTTGAAATGTAAGAAAAGAGTTACAAGCTGAGGCTTTCTGACATAACACCTCCACTCTACCTCATTGTGACTTCATTCTTTGGCTCCCTTGGTGTGTTTTTTTTTCTTCTTTCTGTTAGTTTGATATTTACCTTCTCACTCTGCTCTCTTCCTCAAACCCTCCTGCTTTGGACTACTGTTTTTTGACTTTATGACTTAGCATTTATATTCCTCTACTAAATGAAGATCTTTTGAAAATAAGGCAGCCTACATATATGTAGGTATGAAGACTATCTTACATGTGCATGCACCCCACACACACAAACATACTTTTATCCCAGATGTTTTAAGTGTCAAGTGTATAACAGAACTTCTATATGAAATTGAATCCAAGTTAGTAAAATAAGATATTTTTTAATGATGTTCACATAAACAAGAAAATATCATTAAACTGGGATATTACCTTAATTCTCACACAAAATGTAATGTCATGGACAGTACATATTTAAATATAAAAATATGAGGCCATGTGTTTTCTAAATAAGACATATTAGTTGATATTAGAATAAGGGTAAAATAAAACTAGACTTTCTGAATAGGACTCCCTATGCCCAAGAATTAAGGACAACAATTAACAACTGTGATCTCATAAAACTAAAAAGCTCCACACAGCTAAAGAAACAACTGAATAAAAGAGAACACCACAGAATCTTTGGCAGCTGAACATCTGACAGGGGATTAAGATTCAGAATATACAAAGACCTTAAAAACACAAAGAGTTCAGGAAACTAATGGCCCAACTGAACGGGTTAGGGATCTAAACAGAGAGTTCTCAACAGAAGTAATAAAATTGATTAAGAAATACCTCAACCAAGGATTCATTACCCTTAGCAATTAGGGAAATACAAGTTAGAAGGACACTGAGATTTTTATCTCTGACACCAAGAATGGATAAGACCAGCCAAACAACTGACAACAAATGCTGGTGAGGATATGGAGAAAGAGGAACCTTCATTCCCTGTTGCTATGAATGCAGGTTGGTTCAACAAATCTGGAAATCAGTACAGAGAATCCTCATGAAACTAGAAACAAATCTACCATATGATCACTTTTTGGCATATGCCCCAAAGACTCACCATCCTACTCCACAGATATTTGCTCAACAATAGTCATAGCCACCATATTTACAATGGCCAGGGAATTGGAAACAACCTAAATACCCTTCAATGTATGAATGGATAATGAGAATATGATGCATAGACACAGTGGAATACTGTTCAGATATAAAGAAAAGTGAAATCATGAAATTGTCAGGTAAATGGATCAACTTAGAAAAGATTATATCGTGTGAGGTAACAGACCCAGCAACACAAATGCCACATGTTCTCTCTCTCATCTGCAATTCCAAGCTCAAAATCCTCAGATGTGAGTATGCAGCATGGATACTCATGAAACTGCAGAAAGCAGGAAAATATAAAGGGAACATAGGCAGGGGTAGGGTAGGTCTTAGGAAGGGAATAGCAGGATGCAGGGGGTATGAAGTGGGCAATGGAAAAACAGAGAGGGGCTTCAACTGGGGAGGAAGAACTGAAGTCAATACAGAGGAAGAATGAAAGACAAGTAACACCAAGGTTTTCTGATAAAAAAGCTTCAAAGAGGCTTTTAAATTATTATTTCATATCCATTAACCTAAAATTATAGTAAAATGTGTGTGTGTGTATGTGCGTGTGTGTGTGTGTGTGTGTGTGTGTGTGTGTGTGTGTGTATCTTATAGGAACTTATGCCAATTGGGCTGACAATGTTCCCCACAAGAACCATAAACTAAGAAAAATCCTTGGATCAAGCATAAGATATCTCCCTTTGAATGTTAATGTAGTCCAAATGACCCCCAAACAATATAGATGATGGATGAAGACTTTGGTTGACTCTCAGGGGCTGAGGATGTACCCCTATTGCTGGAAACACTGCACACTTAAGCACAGGGTCCTGATAACTCCAGCTGGATCTGAACTGAAAGCCTCTTTCCTGTGGTCTTGCTGCTACAGTACCAGAAAATACTATGCAAGCTGCCCTGGGAGGGGAGCAATTGAAGAGCCCTACCCAGCTGCAACACCTATAAGCAATAATGACCAGCATGACAAGATATCTCTTAAGGCAATAAGTGACATTCACATGCTGGTGGCAACCAGCAGTTGTCTAATTGGACATTTGGCCCACTCAAAAGGAGGAAAATCATGCCTGATACTGGAAACCTGAAGCTAGAAAACAAGCCAGCTTCTGTGACTAGTAAGGTCATGGATCTTAAGAAAAAAATAGACTACCACTACTTTGCTAGATCATCATAATTTCTTACAACATTCCAACTCTTATCCTTATAACCGTAGATAAGTATAGCTACTACTCTTTATCAAAGAGGCCTCTCTTTACAGGAAATGGAGACCACCAAAGAAAACTACACTGGACATAATGCAAAGATCAATGCATCACGGTAAGCCCCCTCCACTCATCATGTCTACATTACAGCTCCTGCATGCAGGAAATTATGGAGGAGGGGGGACAAAAATATTGTAAACACCAGAGTACTAGATTAAGTCTGCTGTGAAACAATCTCTCCTAGACTAAATGGCCGCATAAACAAGATGGGGACAATGGCAATCTCAATGGACATTCTAATGTGCAAAGGGGAAACTTTGTAGGGTCCCATCCCTAAATAAAAAACTATAGGCAATTAGTGACCACAGGGAGAAGGAGAATTAGCTTCTCCCAATGATGAGTCCTCTTACTGGCTGTCCGCTGTAGAGTAGTCAGCCTTGAAACCATGTACACATAATCAATGCAAATGGACACAGAAGGTTGTATTTATAGACATGTGGATATACAAATACACACACATATATATATGTCACAATAATGATAATAATTCAAAAGAGGATATCAACTTGAAAGGGAGGCATGGGGACACTTGGAGGGGGGCTAACTAGGAGGGGTGAAGGGAGGAAATGGAGTGGGGGAAATAATGTAATTCTTTTTAAATTAAAATATATTTCTAAAAATTCAAAAGAAAGAAGAAAAAGGAAGAAAGAGAGAATAAAACTAAGCTAAAACACTTTAAAAAGAACAGACACTTTGTGTCTGTTTCTCCTTCTCAGTGCTGTGATTCTGTCTGGTTTGAACCTGCGTAGGCCCTGTGCATGACCTCAGTCTCCATGACCTCATATGCGTGGCAGCCCTGTTGTGTCAAGAAGCCACTGTCTTGGGAGTCGTCCACCTCATGGGCTCTTACTATCTTTCTGATTCCTCTTCTATGTAGATCCCTACCTCTAAGGAGAAGGATTTGTAGCTTTTTTGTATACCATACCAAGAAGCTTTTTGTAGTTGGTACCTGCTGGGAAAGGGAAATCAGTTTTCCACAATGGAGTGTCACTGGGTCTATCCAACTGCACTCCAAGGCAGTCCCCATGCTCAAGAGTTGTTAAAACAACACAAAACAGGCTCTGTGTTTGTGGGTGTGTTATGGGGGTGGCTTCTTGTTATGTTGTGTTTTGACAGAGAAAGAAAATGAAGTTGGGTGAACAGGGAGGTTAAGAGGATCTGGGGGGTAAATGGAAATGGGAAAAACATAATCAAATGTATTGTTTGAAGGAAATATACATAAAATAAAGATAAAGAAACAGAAACCTGTTTTTTTTTTCAGACAGGAAAACGATAGTGCACAGATACATCTTGTAATAGTTAGGATATCTACTAAAGGAATGTTTAAAATGAGGAGACAGGGAGCTGGGGGATGGCTCACCATCTACATTTGTTGCACAAGCATTGAGCATGAAGACTGATGTTTGGATCCCCATGACCCATCATGCCAGGTGCTTGTGTTAGCTCACCTTAATTCCAGCACATGGAATGTGGTGACAGGAGAATCTTGGAGCAAGCTGGCTCCAGACTATCCCTGATCAGTGACCTCTGGGTTCCATTGAGAGGCCCTGGCTGAGCAAATGATTAAAGATTCCTCATCTCAACCTTGGGCCTCCCCATGTCTGTATGTGCAATTGCAAACATGTATGTGCCACCATGTGCATGACTATGCATACATTCTTACACACCACACACACAGACACAGGAAGAATAAAATAAAAAAAATGTGAGTAGATACCTCAGTTGGTAAAGTTCTTGTCACCAAAGTATGCAGACTTGAATTTGATCCCTACGACCCATGCAAAAAAGTTGATCATCTATCTCTTATCTTTTCTACCCTTTCTCCCATGTAGTTTACTAAGCATGATAAGGGGTGATACTGATGTCCTGTTGAGGACTGAGCCCCCAACAATTCTTCATTATCAGCACCTTGATCACACACAAGTACTACTAAAAGAAGTACCTGTAATCAAGGGTAATAGCATTCCTAGTCTACAGGTATAAACATATACATTTAGATGGCAGTTTGAGAACACGTCCATTTAGTAAAACAGAAGCAGTGAGTTGATCTGTAGGTTCTATGATCTACTAAGCCATGGACTTTGACCAACCTCACAGCACCAGTTATGAGTGCTCTCTTGGAGAATAAGCCTCAGTTCTAGTCAGAACACAGTTGGTTACCTCCATAACAGTATGCCATGATTGCACCAATGGCCACATCTTGCCTGATATATTGGTATTGTAGCATATAAGTTCCATGGGGGGATGGGACCCATTGATAATGTTTCTCCTTCAGCTGCCTGCAGAGTGACTTAATTAGAGAAAACTACATTAAAACTATTATTTAAAACTCTGGCCAAGTTACTCCACCTTTTAAACCATAAATCTATTAAAGAAATCAACTGGCAATTAATTCAGCAATGAATACTCTGCCAGTAAAAAAAAAATCTCCAGGCTCAAATAGCTTTCCCAGTGAATTCATCTGAACAGTTAAAAAAACACACACATCATGCATTTTACATAAACTCTTTATAAGAATGAAAAATGAATGACTATTTCCCATCACATTTTGTGAGGTTATCAAACTTGTAATATCAAAACATGATGACAGCACAAAAAAGAAAATTATAATCACTTTCTTCCTTGAATATATTTTTAAAAGTCTTTGATAAAATATAGGCAGTCCTCATTCGACAGAGCAACGTGGAGCTGCAAAATTCACCACACAGTTGAAAATATATAACAGAACTTAGTAATCAGTGAATAAAGCAATGATTTTTTTCCAGTTGTTTACAAATTTTAGATAAAACATGAACAATTCTCTTACTGCCAGTTGGGGTCCAAGCAACACTGCTGTGACTTGCAACCTCAAAAAGGTTCATGGGTTTTGTTTCTTTGCCAGCATTACTTAGTGAGGGGCTCCTCCATGCTACTTGTCTTGGCCACTCTTTCATTTGTAGTAATAGCTCATAACAAAGGTCAGTATTTCTGGGGTTGCCCATTTTTCTGTCTGTGTCTATACATTTGTTTAAAGTTGATGGTAGTTTCAGATGCTATCGCTTCTTTCCCTTGTTTCATATTTGTTGGCTGAGTACCTTTTTAAAGAAGCAGAACTTGTAAAACTCTGCATGGGTTCAACCCTGGGAGGTGAGTGGGCAGCACAATTACATGCTCTGCTGTCAGTGTTGAAAATCTGGATGGTGCTGTTTGGGCTCTGGTATTTTTTAGCTTAATAGTAACAACTCTAATCTGCACACCTTGGAAGCATGCAAAGTAAGACCTGCCTAATTGTTGGTTCTATTGCTCAGTTTGCTATATAATATATGGAGGGTAGTTATTTGAAACTCATTGAATGATATGAGTATAACTAGTAACATTTTTTCACACTTATATTATAACGATATACTCAAGCAACACATTTCCATAAGGATAACTGTAATAAAAGTTCCCACATTAATAGAATACAGGAGGATAATAATAATTGTCCCATTAGAACCAGAACAATATTTTATAAAATTTACTACCCACTTATAAAAATAAACACACAGAAACCTAGAAATGTAGCATTTTCTCACTCTACTAAGGGTCTTTAAAAAATTACATCATAATAATATTATATTTTTAGTGGTACTTATTATTAACTTATAACAATAAATTTCCTTCTGAGATTAAGAATAAGACCAAGATGGCTTTCTATCCTTACATCCATTTCAGCACTGTAGTGGGAGTGCTGGCTCAGGGAAACTGCCTCATATTCCTCAAAATTATTAGAGAGAGAGAATCTAATTAAACTGAACAGTATACCATGTTCATGAAGTAAAAGATGGCAGTTCAGATGAAATGAGATGCCGGGATCACCTCAGATCTAATTAAACTCAACTATGAGTTATATATTGTGTGTGTGTGTGTGTGTGTGTGTGTGTGTGTGTGTGTGCATGTGTGTGTGCAGGCACTTAAGCTAATCAGAAATGGAGAAGGGACAATGTATTTTTCTTTTGTTTCTTTTTTCTTGGATCTCTCTATTTAGCTCAGGCTAATTCAGCCTCTCTGGTGTGCATGGTGTGACACATGCCCAGTGTAGTCAGGATGATTGAACAGAAGGAAAACAGAACTGGAGGAATGCTGCTCTTTGATGGTAGAAATGGCTATATAAAGTTGTGGTGATTAAGACAGTGTAGTGTTGACAAAATGATGCAAATAAGCCAATGAACCAGAGTTTAGTTCAGAAACAGACCAACACATACATGGTCAATTAATTTACAACAAAGAATATCTCAATGCAGAAGAAGAGGACATGATGGGCAGCTTAGCCAATGTTTTTTAATCAACTGCAAATTCCTGGAAAAGGTGAATTTTGATTCCTTTTTAATTATTATGTAAGAAATTAGCTCTAGATGCATTCCAGAACTATATTGTGATATGAAAACTTAAGATTTTTAAAATGAAAATTAGCAACACAAGTTTATGGAATGTGCCAAACATTGTAAAGGCATGAAGGTGTTAAAAAAGCCAGAAACGATGAGTTATATTGAAAAATGAAATTTGCATTCGTCACAAAGTACCATTAAGGATTCAAGAAAGCTAATACCAAGGTGGAGAAGATGATTGCAGTACAACTATCTGACAATGGGACTCCCAAACTTACGTGCAGAGCTGCACAGCAATATAAAGAAACACTCTAAAAGTCAAATGGGAAGGTACGTCACAAAACACAATAGCCATTAAACAAGAAATATTGTTCAGTCTCATTCCAGGTAAGCACAAAATTAAAATATCACTAAATCCCAGTGTCAGCCCAGAAGATGGGATAAAACTGGAGAGTGATCACACATGCTGGGAAGGAAGCACAACATCTACAGTTTCCATCTTACACTGGGATTGTATGTCTATGGAGCTTTTCAAAAATATGTGAGACTAGCCAATGCATTATCCGTATCACCCAGATATTCCACTCACTGAATTTATTCACAAAAATATGTACACAGAGGCACCAATGCACCCACTTGGAGCACCACTGTAAAGAGCAAAAGACTGAAAATGGCCAAGACTGAGAGGCATACACTGTGTTATCTACATAGAGTTGAACAATATGTAGCAACCATAACAAGTGAAATAGGACTTGGATGGATCCCAGTTTAGCAAAAGTCAGATGTTTCAGAGCACATAGCATATGATTCCTCATATAAAATACTCAAGATGGAGATGTGTTACCAACAGTCAGTGAATCACAGCAGAGCTTCCCCAGGCAGAAAGGAGTGACAGACAGATGTCCATTTGGCCCCCTTTGAGCCAGGTTCTGTTTCTTGATATAACTATTAAGTAGGCTGATCTCTTGTGGATTTCCTAACTTTTCTTACTGACTTAGAAAATAGACCACCATCTATTAGGGAAAAAGCAATGCTGGCTGTATACTACATATAATTCTATGCCAGTCATAAAAAGACTTGTATTTTCATATCAAAAAATAACCTATGGATGATTTATCATTTTCATTTATGTTTCAGTTTCGGGGCTTATAAAACTACTGGATGACAAAATGAGAAGTAGTTGCATTCTAGTTATGAATGACTTAGATACAAATGATAAACATGTAAAAAGAAGCAACTCACTAGCTAAAATTTCCAAAATTCCAAAGGGATCCCCAGAATGGTGCAATGTGGTGGCCCTGACAGGTCTGAGGTACCAAGAGGTCATGGTATAGCTCAACCTCTGAGATATAAGGACACAGCCAAGTAGGTTAATGTTAGTGTCATGCACTGTAATAGCTCTGCTCAACTTATACTGAAGGAAAGTCTTCTGTCCTCTATGGGACATTCACTGAACAAAGGTAAAAGCTTGGAAATTTATAAGATACCTGCTGTGAATATTGTTCTGTATAAATAAAACACTGACTGGCCAGTGGCCAGGCAGGAAGTATAGGTGGGACAAGGAGAGAGGAGAATTCTGGGAAGTGGAAGGCTGAGTCAGAGAGACACTGCCAGCTGTGCCATGAAAAGCGGCATGTGAAGATGCTGGTAAGTCACAAGCCATGTGGCAAGGTATAGATTTATAGAAATGGGTTAATTTAAGATATAACAACAGTTAGCAAGAAGCCTGCCATGCCATACAGTTTGTAAATAATATAAGCGTCTGTGTGTTTATTTTATAAGTGGGCTGTTGGACTGATGGGGCTTGGTGGGACCCGGAGAGAAAACTCTGGCTACAAATACCTAACTCCATCCTAGAGAAGGGACACATTATGACTATTCCTTTCCATGCCCATGAGCGGTCCCACTTATGGATGGCACAAAGAAGCATCACCTCTTGCCATGGTTTTGGTGTGACACTTGGTACAGATGGGTAAGACAGACTCTGCCTTACTGCCCATCTATTTTACAAGCAGAGATCCTTATAAAAATTTCTGTGTTTCCTTTAACAAACATGTATTGTTAGACAGTAACTTCTACCACCAATTCCATTTCTATATATTCTTATTGGAAAGATGTTCCCAATAACACAAATCTCTAAAACTATAGTGGACAATGTTACAGGAGGTTTGAAAAGAGCCATAAATCTATGGCAATCATCATATTTATTGTAAATAAAATGATTTGGAAAGTAAAGATGGTCACTAGTGAAATCTGAAAACACATCTGCGATATGAAAATCAGAAGCTGGGTCCACAGGCTGCCCACAACCTGGGAAAACATCCAGTATTTACAATTTCCAGTCACAGAATAAACGAGAACACATTTCAGTTCATTTTCCTTAAAAACAAAACAAACTGAAACAAAAACAAACAAAAGAAAACCAAACCTCCCAATGAATGAAAAAGACATTGATTCAAATCTATATATCAAAATAAAAAGTAGAAGAAAAAGATGAGGAACTGCAAATGAAGCGCCCATTATAGACTTAACAATGAAAGGTTATCAAGCAATTAGTTAATCACAGAGGAGTGATGCTTAGTTTTACTGTTCTGTCTCACACAGGTTAGAAACGGAGCAAACGAACTTAATTATAATGGTAAAGACTGGCTGGATACAGAAGTTGCTCTCTAAGTGATGTGTTAGGCTAGAAACCAGGTGCCATGTATGGTCTGTACATCTTCCTGCAGTAGAACAGATCCCTGAATGCATTTCCCCAAAGCTCTGAGACAATGGTGTGCTCTGTACAAGGCAAGAGCTCCCCACGCATCCTGTGACATCACTACTGTACCTGTCACTTACAGACACCCCTGAGAGGAAGTGAAAATGATTGAGATCAGTAAATGCAGGGAAAAAAAACCATATGGGTATAAACTTCTTCCAAACAGTACAGAAAAGCACAAGGGCACACCGAGCGAGCTGGAAGAGACTCGTTCTTCTCATTATGCAAATGCCTTTTGCTAGAGATATTTTCTATTTTGGTCAGGATGATCCTCATTACTACTTTTACTATGTGAAGCACAAAACTGTGTATCTGTTTTAACAGGAACATATACATAATTACTCTCTGCAGAGATTTTCAAAAATGTCAAAATATGAATTAAAACACCAACACTTCTTTTTTTAAAGGTTTCTTATGTGGTTCCAAAACATGCTGCTTACAGAATGAAGCCTTGGTGAAATGGATGAGAACATTTGGAGCAGTTTCTAAAATATGCATTACTTATTTAAAGCAAGGCTTAGCTCCGGCTATATTATACAGAAATTCTTCTGAGAAACGTGTAAACGTACAATGAAAGCCAAGTACCTCAATTGCCCCCCATTTTCTCCAGACAAGACCCCATCTCTTTGTGGCTGAGATGGAAATTCACAGTTCTCCCAACCCCAGGCTGAGCTCTGTCCCATCCAAAAGGAGCAGTTTCTCTTTGGCCATGACAGCCCTCTGGTGCAGTGACTACCCAGTCCTCCTTTATCTTAAGAGAACTCCATTGGGAGATTGCAGTGGAGATGAACTACAATGCTATCCAGTTGTATTCATTTTCTTTCCAACGCAGCAGAAAACTCACCAACAAATGGGTGAGGTTTTGAGAGCTGAGAATTTCAGACCACAGTGGCCGAAGACTAACTACATCCTAACTACAAATGACCAATGTTTTCATCTGACCAGATCAAAATGTCAGTGCCAAGACAAGCCAGCTCAAGGAAGACCTTAGCCAGCTGTCACAGAGCATGACCTCACATCCTGTCTGCACTGAGTAGTCACTGGAAGGAAATATCTAAATGAAGACATGATATCCTTTCTCCTTTCCAAGACCCCGACGAACTTCTTGTCTCTGACATCGGCTTTCTTCCCGGTAACTTTCCTCCTGACCTACTAACAACACACATTTTCCTACCGTCCAATTTGTCAACCACAGTGACTTTCTCTGCTGCATTAAGTGGCCCCTGGAGAAGCAGAGAGCATACCAGAAACACTGACTTCCACAAGACTGGATCTTTTCTGACAGGAAGAAGAGTACAGAGATGACAGGGACTTTTTCACCTTTAAAAATGAGAAAACTAAGATAGGGGATTTGAAGTAACAGCACTTGTTATTTGCAGGGTGGGTAGCACACCATGAATCTCAGAGTCTCTTGACTTCGGGTCAGGTTCTTGGCAACACTCCCTACCAGAACGAGGAAGCCAAACAGACAGAGAAGACAAATGCCACAACGAAGAGTCAAAGCCAGAAAGTTCTATGCTTTTGCTAGTGTTGGGTTTTTGTTTTTGTGTTGTTGGTTTATTTATTTTTTTTTACCTCTGAAGAGATTATCCAAGTCAATATCTTCTTTTCCTTTGATTTTCAAACACTTTGCCTGCTGTACAAGTCTGGCAAAGAACAGAAATAAAATCTAGATTCATTATCCTGTGATGTAAGAATAAATCACGATACCAGCACAAATTTAAATAGAAACCAGCAGAGTAAATGACAGCGAATTAGTAGGTGTTTCGCTGCACAGTCTCATTAGAATGTTTTTTCAGTTTAAGATTTAAAGAAAATAGGAACTCTTGTTCAGAAACCCTGACTTTGAAAACTGAACCTTAAAAGTCTTTCCCTCCACTTACCCCAGAGAATGATCTCTTCTGGCTTGAGGAGTCATCTGGGACAGTGGGTAACAGGGTGGTAGGTGGGTAAATAATAAGCACTATTCCCAATTTGGGCACTTATTATTTCAACCAGAAGATTATAGACACTGAGCTCAAACAAGTGTATAAAGTAATTTAGTTGCATTGCTGAATGTCAGAGAATTAATTAACTTTTGCAATGTTGCAGAATACAGTGAGGGCTAATTCTGTAACTCTTTCATCACAGGACTTCATTAAAAATCGAGATTCCTGCTTCCTAGCAAGGACTGAAGTTTTTCAAATGAAACTTCTCCAGGGTTGCTAATTAGCTACTAATTAATTTTAGGTAGGCAGAACTTGAGATAATTCATTTATCTGCATATGTTTATGATTTTAATAAACATATAACAATGTGCTTTACACATGTGTTTTCTTAGTGCAGTTAATGGTTTTCATTTTATCCCCACCGACAGGCCTATGAGCTGGTCATGATAGAATGGGGGGAGGAAATGACTCCACTACCCAAACTCTATCTAGAAATCAGAATTGCTTATAGATAAACTGACATATTTTTATCTATAGTTTTTATCACAGCAGAAGTACATCTACTCTTTAGATAGGTATCTTCCTTTTTTTGATCAAAAGAACAAGAGAAAGTTTGAATTGGGACCCCATCTTTGGACCTTCTGCTACAGTGAACAGTAGTGGGCGATTCCAGGCAAGGAGCTGAAACTGGGTGCAGGAACCCCCGACTCAATGCCTAGCACTCAGTTCCTAGCTCTGTGAGTCGGATTGAATCTTTAAACACTTGAGTTTCAGTGTCCAGTCTGTGACGTACAACATACAACATGCCTAACTGGGTTGGTCTGTGCAATTAGTTAAACAACATATTTGTAAAGCACCATCAAGGCCGCTATACACTATTGATCTTCATACAATCTGTGCAGTGTTTTAACAATTCAGCGTATTTAACTTTCTTTAGATTCCCTGTGTATCTCTATGTGTCCTCAGGATTCATTTACATTTTTCTAGCAAAGAGTGCGAACTATAGAGAGAGGATTTAAGCGTAAGTAGTGAGTTTCCAATGGTCAATGCCGGATGCTGGGTGTCACCAACCCCTGTGCTCAGTGTCACAGCACAGACATTTTGTAAAGAAGCTGGGGGAAAGGAACAATTTTAGTGCTGCCCACCCGTTTTTGGATATCTTTGGGGATTTCCCCCTCAATTTTATAAATTTGATAGCATTTTGAGTTGATTTGAAATGCCCTGACAACATCCCTCTGCAGTCTATGCTGGTAGATCTATCACACAAGATTAAAAAATAGAAGCTTGTCTGCTTTACATGATGTTGGTGAGATTTAAAACTATTTT
This sequence comes from Peromyscus eremicus, assembly GCF_949786415.1. NCBI lineage: Eukaryota > Metazoa > Chordata > Mammalia > Rodentia > Cricetidae > Peromyscus > Peromyscus eremicus. Next base: position 23,911,212 of record NC_081429.1, on the reverse strand, counting down.
AAAATAAATGTATCTGGTGGCATTTTTTAAAAATGCAAGTCATTGGAATTAATCAAGGCTATCTTTCCATTAAGTCCCAATTTCAAATGGTTACATCATTAAGGAGATACCCAAGCCAAACCTTGTAAGCAGTTTGGACACTGAGAAATCCAGATGCATAAGGGCTCCCAGGCTCTCACTTCACTTCGCCTTATTCTCACAACAATATTCAAGACTTGTAAAAATGGGAACTGAGGCTCAAAAACACCGGACATCTTGCCCCTTCTTAGACACACAGAGTCCACAGTGCAACTAAGACACAATGTCAAGTCTTTGGGCAGTAAATGTAGGTTTTCTACTGTACCACAGGTCATCTCTAAGAGGCATGATGCCTACTGTTCCTTTATTGATAGGAGAGGCCTTTGGGGGGACCTGAGAGAATATGTCAACCACTTTGGCAGAAATGCCTATACTGTGCTTAGTTTTAGGATAGGAGCTGGCAATCAATGGTCCACCAGTCAATTTTTACCATGTTCTGGTTCACAGAATTTCCCAGTAACACAGGCATAGTTCCTGTCTGTGGCTACTTTTATGACAGTAGCTGAGTTGACGGTGGTAGCACATATTTAGTATCTGGTTCTTTAGAGAAAATGTTGGCTGACCATTGTTCTAGAAGTAAAGAAAGCAGCCTATAAAGTCAGAATGTGTATAACACACATGTCTGACACTTATTTGTAGGTAAATAAGTGTCAGAAGCACAAGGTCATTCCTTGGCCACCTACGGAATAACACTCAAGGGATGGCTGTCACATTGAGGTAGGTTGAAGGTCACTGCCACACCTTTCTGCTACAGTTCTAACAAGTCTGCCCTATCTTTTTTTTTTGTTTTTTTTTTTTGTTTTTTTTTTTTAAGACAGGGTTTCTCTGTGTAACTTTGTGCCTTTCCTGGAACTCACTCTGTAGTCCAGGCTGGCCTCAAACTCACAGAGATCCGCCTGGCTCTGCCTCCCAAGTGCTGGGATTAAAGGCGTGCGCCACCACCGCCCGGCATGTATTCTTAAATATAAGAATTGTTGCAGATTAAAACCACTTAATGTGAATTTTGTAGAGAGGGAGGATTCACCTACATACTTGTATGAAGATGTAGACACTGAGGAGGTAAGGATGTTAGCAGAAGTGGCTTCAGTTTGCAGAGATGAAGAACAGAATAGGAATGAGAAATGTTTGACTCTTAATAATTCTCTTTAGTCTGTACCAGTTAGGCTGCTGGATGGAAATGGTCTGTATATTATTAATGTTTTTATGTTTTATTTATTTACATTTTATGTGTATAGGTGTTTTGCCCACATGCATGTCCTGGCAACTGTGTGTGCCTGCTTCCCGTGGAGAACAGGGGTGTCAGAAGCCCTGGAACTATAGTCATGGACCGTTATGAGTCATCATAGGAGTGGTAGAACTGAACCTGGATCCTTTGGAGGAGCAGCCAGTGCTATTAAATGCTGAGCCATCTCTCCAATCTGGTACATTTTAATTTTACTCCTCTATATTTTCTAATTTTCTTCTAGTAAGCAAGTAATGATTTTATAATGAGAAAATCATGTTAACCATCCCTGGTTTACTACGCAAACGAATGGCAAAAGATTATTTAAAAGTCCGATTGGTATAAAGGTGAGAAGAAATGCCTGTTGGAGCTCAGGCAGTGGTTATTTTTTTTGGGGGGGGGTCCAGGAACACTAATATTTGCTTCACACGAGGAAGCATGTAGGCCTTAGAACACAGTGTTCTGTAGAACTTAATCACTAAGAGCCCTAGCCGAGGAAGCACACCAGCAATCCAGAGATTCACAATAAATTGGAAACTGCCTGATGAGAGAATCATTCCGGGAAAGGTCTCTTTCAGGATCTCACTGACCAACACTGGGTACTATGTAATGTTCAGCAGGACTGAGGCTTTCTGAGGAACAACATGGCCGCCTAGCAGGTGCTGAAGGACCAGGACCCTGGGACCTTATGAATCCTTCCATAGCACCCCAGCTGATGGCTTATTTCATTTTTGACCTGCAAATTCAGCAGGATCTTTTGTTTCCTCCTTCCTTAGTGTCTCCCAGCTACCCATGGTCTTGGGGACTCTGCTGTAGGGAGCTGCTGAGCATGTTGCAGGCATTGTCCTTTCTTTTATCCCGTGTGACTGTTCCCTAAGCAACCGCACTCACCCGCCTCTTGGCAGCAAAGATCACCAACACACCAACTGTCCAGTCGACAGCCACTAGAACCCATTACCTTACTTCTGGCCCTGTCCTGCCACAGACCAGTGAGGGTAATTTTCTTATTACTAACAAGGATAATAACATAAATCTCTGGCAGTTTTGTTCACTGCTGTATCACTGCAGTCTGAATGGAGCCAGCCCAGATGTTTGCTGAAGGGATAAATGCTGAGGGAATGGATGGATAGCTTTAATTTCAGGATCCAGCTGTGGTCAGGGTCCCACATTCAGCAAGGTAAGTGTTCCTGAGCCACCTCTAGGATACAACCCGATTTAGTTCTGATGGTGTTTTAGCACTGAGTGGGCTGTGGTATGGGATAGCAAGTAGAGGGACCAGGGGATGTCACACAGCACAGAGTCGCCACCTCTATGCTGTGTTAATGGGGGAACATGGTTATTCGCTTTGGTCTCCTCATTCTTATATTGAAGAAGTTAGCAATCATGGATTTCTTGATTAAGGGGCTTAATTTAGTTACAGATGCTGAATTTTCTCTCCAACCAAGTAAGTGAAGATCTAAGTTCCTACTGGTCCCAAGATGATTGTTAAATGAGGACTGTAACTAGGCCAATGGTAAGGTTTTAAAGTCAGCAAATTGTATAAAAGTAGGAAAGAAGATACAGAATCATGACTTCAAGAGTCTTCGCAACGTGCCAGGCCAAGCCACAAGATGTGGCTTTATCAACATTTATCTCTATCTACATATGCCTTAATTCAAAATGTAATATACGAGCTCTCAAATTTGCATCCCTTTTTAAAGCAGTGGGGGCTCTGGGAGGAGCATGAATGTCAGTCACTGGCTGAGTGAACCTAGATGCACTAAAGAACTTGTAACGTAAAATGATAATGACACTAGAAGGCTGGAGCACCGGTTCTCCCACTTGGCATCTAAGGTGCTTTGAGGAATGAAAGGCACACACAGAAAGGCACAGAACAGACACATGTAGACACACGTGTGAGCTACTCAAGGGTGACAGAGCAAAAGGGCGGAGGGCTAAAGGCAAGAGAGGAGCTGCCTCTTCCTTGACTCTGTCTCCCAAGGCCACCAAGCCTCAGGCACACATTGGGTGTTCAAGTCTACTTCACTGGCCGAGTGCCTACTAAGCACTGGACAGTATTCTAGGTGCCACAAACGTAGAAGCATAAAATGCAACCTCCTCTCCTCATGTTGGCTGGAACTGCCCAAAAAAGGTGCAGAGAGAGCTGCGCCATGGGCAAGGGAGGAGCTGTGGATGGGAGGCAATGTGGAGCAGAGGGCAGGAGTAGACACACACTGCTAGAATACAGACAACACTGTGGCTGACAATGACAAGGGTAGGTGGGGACACCCACAACTGGTCCCAAGCAAAAAGGAAGCCCGGTGCATTAAAGAAAATCTACTGACTAACACAGAAGGTTAATATATGGAAAAACTAACTGTTGTATTTTGGGGAATGGCCCCATAGAAGGTTATTTTATGTTACAGCTGATTTGAGAGGTGGAAAGGAACTAGTTGGTTCATGGTAGTGCGATTTATTATCACAGTCATTAGGAGACAACTCCATCATGTGCTGTTTGCTCTGATTATCGCAATTTCCCCAGCTAATTTTTATTATCAACACAGACCTTCAAGGAGCATATAGATGTATGAATGTCAGGCATCGGGGAAAGCAATGTGGCGTTTTCTTTGCTTCTTAAATTAAAAACAAACACATTAGTAGCACTGGCTGTAAATGATAGGAATTTTAGTGTATGGTGGAGTTGTCAACTGTGCAAATTTAATGCTTTAGTGAACACTGCTTTGGGGGAGGTAAAGGGAGTTTTGGAAGAACACTTGGGTAAGAAAAACCTGAAGAATGCTCTCGTCAGACTTGAGATAAAGAGATAGCAGAAAATACAGGGGCAGCTGCATTCCACAAGGAGTTATGGTTACCATGAAGACATTTATTGGTTCTCATTTTACTGTCCTTCCTTTAGTATATTATGGTGAAATGTGTTCAAGGTGGGGACTTTAGTATTATATGCACTGCAGATAAGAGAAAGCACCTGAAGGGACACAAGGTAGGAATTTTATTTTTATACAGTAAGAAATGTTTGTATCATGTATGAGCCTAAAACTCCTAGCAGAAGTATAAATGGGCAAAGTATACTCAGCTAGGCCTTCAAAAAGCCTCACACTGTCTTTCTTCCTTTGGGCTGAATGTAATTGAACGTGCTTAGGATCTGAAATTAAGCATTTCTGTATTCAAACTCCAACCTCTCTACTGGATTGTCTGTGCCATTTTTGGACACTTTTGCCTAAACTTTCTGAATCTTCAGTTATCAATGTAGCAAAATCAGAATAAGAAAAACACCAAAGCTAGGGCTTTTATAATGATATGATAAAATTAACAAAATGATAAAACATGAATTGCTTAGCCCAAAGGGACTGGGTGATTTCAATACTAAGACAATAGGAATTGTTGATATGTCCTATGTTTTTAGTTCACTAGACAGAAATAAGCTGGCTGCAATCCGGTGATTTAGGTTTGGGTCCCAGAGCAATAGCCAAGAGGTCTCCACTTCCCAAATACAGCATCCTCACTACAAACAGCAAACTGTGGTGACAATAATCTCCATGCTGCCTAAAGCACAAAGCTATAAGAAGCTCTAAACAGTTAAGAGCATTAGGGGTGCTTCTGTCCATGCAGGACACACCTCAGTGAAAACCAGGCAATCTGTCTCCACTCAATGCACCATGAATGCACCATTACTTACTCTAGCAACACAAGAATGAAGAATATAAACATTTCTTTAAACTAAAACAAGAGAATACACTTCATAAAAACTAAATATATATTTTCAATAGTTGCTACCTATTATGATACGGTGAGTCTGAGTTTTAAAGGTAAACACAACTTGAATATGAGAGTTTTCACAGGTCAGTCTTACAGACATTGGGCTTATATATCCTACTTGGTTCTACAATGTGACCCTTTAATATATTAAAAAAAATGTGACCATAAATAGACTTTCTATTACTGAGGGAAGTAATAGAGTCATAAATATACTACTAGTGACCTCACTGCCAAGATTAATATAATAATTAATATACAATATATATGCACATATATATGAGTGTATGGCTAATATATATGAGGTAATGCTATACTTCCATTTGAAGTGTAAGAAGTCTAGAGATGCTAACAGGATAGAGTTTGTTTGCATAAGAAATGACAGAATCCTGTGCAAAACTCGGGCAGAGAAAACACATAGAAGTCAAATGCTCCCCTCCATCTGCATTTGATCTTGTGATTTCAATAATCTGGGTTACAGCCATAGCAGCCCCAAGGAGGGACTACCAGGGAAAGGGAAGGGAGATGTAGTTGATCTGCTCGCAATCAGCCCATGGATCACCCAGTGTCGGTTTTGCTTTCTCTTTATTCCAGTCTAGTAACCAGTCATGCCACAACCATGAACAGGATCAGAGACGGGAGTGGGTGTAACCATGGTGCCAGTTTTGTGAGTGCAAGTGCTATTCTGACGAATGCCTGACCTTAAAGGACGGCTTTGGACTTGAAAGCTGAGAGCGATGGAATGACAAGCCCACTTCCTGCTGCAACTTACACAGCTCCCAATGTACACAAAACAGGATTTGACACAATAGGGTCACTTGAGACTTTTGCATGGTGTCATTAGCTGTTCTTTCTCTCTGTACTAACTATTCTACCTGGTATACTTAAGTGAGAAGCCCCTCAGAAATAGTAATGAGAAGTTTGAGATGGGGTGATAAGATCCCATGTTTGCTGGGGAAAATTGATTTAGCTAGCCTCTGAGATGATACAAAAATTTCTAAACGCAGTTCAGAGACCTGCTTAGTCTTGGTGATTTGTGACATTGGAGATGAAAATCTAAAATATTTACAGGGGTGATGGGCTTAACTTTCACTCAGGGAAAAACACAGCGGAATGTAGCAAAAAGAAAGAAAGCACATGAGTGCACTCGTCTCTATGACTTTAGAATAAATAAGCCTTGTTCTCAGAGAAAATAGTTTAAAAAAGAAAAAAAAAGGGGAAAAAGCCTCCTTCCATCGAGAACAAGAAGGAACACACATGCTCTCAACTACTCAGAGTTGTAAACAGTGTGGGTGTGAACAAGCAGAAAGAACAACCAGACCCTGTGAAGTGTCAACAGAGGAGTGGGTGTGCAGTAGGTAATAAAAACGCAAGACACAGCTACAAAAATAGAGGCATGCGTGTGCATGCGGAGGAACCATGCAACGAAGAGGAGGCTGAGTTGCAGTTGTGTGCTGAGCCATCAAAATCAAAACAGCTACTTAACAAAAGTGAAATGTCCTCCACATGTTCTAAGCCACTGGTATGAAAATAGGACAGATCTATAGTGCAGCATGCCACATACATGTGACAGACAGTGTGTCCACTGAGCCCAGTTCTCCCACTGAACATACGTAACCCTGGGACTTGGGGTGTGAAGGGGCCAAGGTGTTCTAAGGGATATCACCCATGTGATAAATCCCAGAAAGAGTGTGATTCTGAAGTTTGAGACAAGGAATAGACTCTTCTGTTAATCACAGATGATAAAATGGGGTCTCATGGCCTAAAGAGGGGTTTGGAAAAAACACTTGGTTACCACTTTTCTCTAGAACAGTGGTTCTCAACCTTCCTAATTCTATGACCCTTTAATACAGTTCTTCATGTTGTCATGACTCCCAACCATAAAATTATTTTCCTTACTACTTTATAACTATAATTTTGCTGCTATTATGAGTCTGAGTCATAATATATTCATATATATATATATATGAATATATATATATATATATATATATATATATATATATATATATATATATATATATATCTCCATCCCCTGGAAGAGTTGTTCGACTCCCAAAGGGGTCACAACCCACAAGTTAAGAACCACTGCTCTAGATCCTCCTTCACCTCAGTATTTGTCTGGCTCCCAGTGACACACTTATGTTTGTTTTTTTCTGTGTTTGCAATCCCTAGCAGGGAAGATGGGGTTCTCTGAAGAAAAGATATTATTTAGATTGCTTGCTTGAGTTAAAAAAGAAGTCAAATAAGGTTGTATCTGAAGCTTCTCAGAAAACAACTACAGAAATAAAAAATGAAAACTGCTACAGAAAACTGTAAATTTATATTTAGGAAAGTAAACGTGTCGCCACCGCCGCCGCCACCGAGTTAAGTTAGAGAGTAAAGAGAGTCAGAACTCATATCTCAGGCATGTGTGAATTAAAGATGACAGACAAGTAACTAATCCAAGGGCATCGTTTAATGTGACTCCAGGGGTATGAATTCTCAGCTCGTGCCAAAAACTTCGCTAATGAAATGAGTCCAGAGAACAAAAACGTTTGCAAGAGAAAAGGGAATCTTTTAGGACTATACATTTGAGATGTACTTTCTGTTGTTTACGGACAATCTGTACATTCAGAAAAGAGATCTATTCAAATAGTTTGATGGAGGAGCAAGTTAACTCTGTGAGATACTAAATATGACGTTATCCAGAAGAATTATCTTGGCGAAATGTAGAGAACTAATACTAGTAATAAATTCATTCTATTAGAATTCCATATGGTTACTTTCTGGTTCAAGTTTCCAGAGTTTCTTACCTGGACTGACTATTCATCTTTTCACATTTTCCATTGAAATTCAAATCACGGAGGTTTTCTGATTTGGAATGTGAAGACTCTGATTCCAGATTTGTCCCTGTTTGGTCTCTCAGGCGGTCTTGAAGTGTCGCCTCCCTCTTCAAGTTCATGTCTGAGTACGGGCATCCGAAAGCACTAGTTTGTGTAAAAAGGAAACATGGCTGTTAGTTTATCATGATAAATCAGGGCGCGATGTCGTCAGAATAGACATATATCTAACATTTAAAACTGAGAGACTTTCTTCTTTCGAGTGGACAAACTCTGAATGTACCGATTGTACGTCAGCAACAGAAAGTACATCTCAAATGTATAGTCCTCCCACATTATCTTTTGAGAAAGAAAATCTCTAGTTGGAGGCCATTCAGCAAAGTATCGTAGACACATTCATCAGCATGTGCAGCATTTATAATTTTGGGAACCTGCAAACCTAAGACTAGCCTCCAGATGTGCCTCCCAGGCAACAGCGAGGAGGATGCCAAACACCGGTTCCCTCAGGCTGTGCTCTCTAGTAGACAAGCCCTTTTTACCTACTTGTTCCACCAGTGCTGAAGGTAGCTAAGAACCTCTGCCCTTCCCCGAAATCATCAGGCTTTGGGAGCTTAACAGTCATGTGTACAGAAACACTATGTCTGCATTTCTGTGCTCAATCTTCCTATTCTTGTTTGGTGCTGAGGGCCATGGGAGTATATAGCAGGTGACAGCTAGTGTTTGACAAGTTGACCCACCAGATATATAACTTTCTGTTGGGGAGCCTCGCCTGGCAAGGCCGTAGGGTCACTGGCTGTGGAAACGGGTTGTTTTCTGTCCGTAATTTTCTCATGTGACACCACTACACCTCCCTAAAAAGAACAGCTATGGGGTCCCTTCCACAGCCCACTGGTAGTATGCTTTACATCTTCGGGCACACATTTATCTGTGGATGGTCAGGATGATGATTTCTGCTTAAGCTGTATAATTCTGAGGTATAGAAATAATATTAGACTATTGTTCTTTACTGACGCAGGAAAGTAACAGTATTCTCGGTCACAAAGACAGTTAATTTTAGACTACAGAACAAATTCAAAACAGACTAAGCTGCCCTTGCAGAAAATACATAAAGACAAGACCCCAGGTGTTGTTTGTTGATGATTCAAGGTCAAAACTGAAACAACTTTGATATACATAACTCCCTGCAATAATTTTCTTTCTACATGTACCCCTATGACTCAAGGTTCAGCCTGCTACCGTTATTGTTAAGTCCTGAATTTCAATGTCATTCTCTGTCTGGGAAAGGGCTACATGCTTGGCCATGCATGACTGGCTGGTCAGCATGACTGACTGATCAGTGCGACCTTCCTAGTCTGAGAAAAAACTGTGTGATTCATCATGTGTTATGAGATTGGGTCGGACCCCTGACAATGTAACATATAATTAATTGTCCAAAGTTTTGCTACAGGAGGAGCAGAAGCAATGTAGAGAAGGAAGCTATGCAGAATGTGAGTGAAGTGTGTGTGTGCTGAGTAAGAGTTGAAGAAGAAGCATTAGAGAAGTTGAGAGAAATGTGAGAGAATGAATGAGAGAGTGAATGAGCAGAGTAAATGAATGATGAAGAAGAAGTCTATGTGTGTGAGTGAGTGTGTGAGAGAGAAAGCTGTGTGAAAGAGCTGCTGCTACGTGTAGAAACTGTGTTAAGAGCTGTATGAGAGTGTGAAGGAACTGTGTAAAGCGTTATATGGTGAAGTAAAAGAGAGTGTTACCATCAGAAAGTGTGTGTGTTTCCTTATTTTCCCATCAGGTAGAAAAAGTCTAGCCCTCAGATAGATAAGAATTTTTACTAAGCCCTCTCTACTCTGAGGTGTTCTTTGTGCTACCCTGGAGCAGATCTGGGAGCTGGCCTTCCATGCACGGTCTGTGATAGTTCAGGAGGACTGTACTCCTAGGTGGCTAAGCAGACCACAGCCCAAGCGGCCTGGGGCTCTTCTTCCTCCTCATCATTGTCAAATGGAATCCTGAACTAAGAATGTTGGCTTTGGTCGAGGGGTCAGCTAGAGCACATGATCCATCTAATCAGGCTCTTCCACATGTCTGTGTTCATGGTCCTTCCTCCAAAAAAAAAAAAAAAAAAAAAAAACTTCAAACATTTGCTGTTGATAGCTGCAGAGTAGCTACTACCAGGGAAAGTGAGGATGCCACAGATTGTGGGGAAAGGTGCTTCCTGTCTCAGGCTCAGAGTTCCCCACAGTGGAGTGAGAGAGAAGCAAGGCCAACTCAGAAGAGTTTCCATGGAGAAACACACATGCGCATGCACACACACACACACACACACTGTAAGACAGACATTCCCACAGTTTCATATCAAGATCCATTAGACAGTGGCTTCTATTATCACCTCATTGTTAGAAGAAGCGACATCTAGAGGAGTCTGTGGCCAAATATGTCGATGTAGAGACAGTTGGCTTTTTCAGGAATGCACTTCCTCTTTACTATATGTCTGCTTATATTGTACAAAAGAAATTCTTCATGAATACATGAAAGCTGCATCATGGACCAAAGGCAACTTCCCTCTGTCTATTGTAGAATGCGTTTTCCAGAAGAGTCTGTAAGCATGCGCACTCCAGAAGGGCTTTAGTGGCAAGTTCTATCTAGAGTGGGTCTCTAGAATTGGAGTGGAGTAGCCAGGGCCCAAGCCTGGCCCAATGTAACAATACAGGACTGTGTCAGTATCACAGTATCATGGTTGACCAACAGCCTCTGCCACAGATAGGAAGGCCCTTTCTGCGGCTATTATTAAATTACACAAATTAGTGCTGGTCTATTGGCTTATACATCTTTCAGTTATTGATTACAGTAATATACTATACATAATAATGTAGTGAATCCCCTAAATGAGTAATTGCTAGGGGTTAAGCACAGTAGAGAACACAAATCTGGTAAAGAAGTTAAGACACTCATACCAATAAACAAAATTCATAATAAAAACAAGAAGTCTGTTGGGTGTGTACCATAGGCCATCACAGTAGTGGGTGTTCCACATACATCATTATCACAATGCAACAGGTTCACATCACATGAACAACTTGCCCATTCTCTACACTTTCTTGGGAAGTCCCCTGGTTACCAAATTATTAGTCCCAAAGGTGGGCAGAGGTGGAAAAAAATCTCAAAAAGGCATGTTAAGAAACCCCTGGCATAGATCAGACAGTATCAGGCATGAACAGGAAATCAGATGGATAGGGAAGTGGAGAAGGATCTGGAAGGAGTTGGAGGTGGGATAGAGTATGGTTAAAAAAAATACTGTATAAAATTCTCAAAGGATTTTTAAAAATCATGGCATAATTTTTGTGCAGAGACATTGGGGGTGCCGATACACACAGTGTTAGGTCGGGGACCTGCCCAATAGCTGGGAAAACATGGTGAGTGGCCTGAGATGAAACACTATTTACAGCAGCATAGAGCAGGTTATGTCTGTTAGGCTGCACCGTTGGAGATCTAAGAAAGCACCTTCTGCCGAGAAAGGCTAGAAAATTTTACACTAACAAGAGAGACTGAGAAGTCTTGTTCTACACACAGCAGCTACTTGGAATCATTAACACCCATCTGACACAGACTCCCAGTTTGAAGCTTTAATGATCAAAGCCATAAATTTATTTAATTTTTAACCTCCTGTAATAACTTTAGGTGACTCTTGCTACCTGTTGTTGCCCCCACCCCACCCCCACCTCTCTGGCTTATTGGTCCGGCATGGAGAGACAGCGAACACAGAGCTTTCTTGTTCAGTACTTTCTTGTACTGGAAGAAATTTGCTGTCCTGGAACTCCCTTCACTATTCAGTGCATGGCGTCATTCAGCATTTGCCTATGTGCTGACAGCATTCTCAACCTCTTGGACTCCATGGCCACTAGGAATTCAAAACCAAACGGAATCCCTGGAGCATCGCTAGAATGAAGTAGTTTCTGATTCAGCCAGGCAAGGCACGTGAGGACCTGGATCCCGATGATAGCCTGTGAGGTTCCCAAGAATATATTCAATGACAAAAACATACCTTGCAGAAGAGCCTGGTGAAGAATTTAAGGTACCGATGGAAGGTGAAAAGGAAGCACAAAAGAAGCGGGAAGATGGAGCTCTCAGATCTAATTGTCTGCAGCACTTTGGGCCTCAGAAGCAAGGTTATGAATAGGCTGGGAGCCTGGGTCTGTATTGCGACACTGATAGCCTGCATTCTCAACAGAAAACAGTTCATGTAGAAGAGATGGCATGCTGATGGTGGCCTCCGTCTCACAAGCCCAAGCCGCTGCCCTATAGGCATGCAAGTGTGTAAGGGCACACGAGGTTCTGTAGCCTAGTCACATGGAAAAAAAAATCAGTCCTTGAAGAGGTACCAACCCCTTGAAATCTAACTCTGCATCTTTAGACTTAGCTAAATATTGGGGAAATATTGCTCTAAAGGGAATAAAAATAGAAATAAAATAGAACAGAAATAAAAATAGCCAGCATAGAAAATTTCTGTGCTGGCTAGCTTGAAGTCAACTTGACACAAGCTGGAGTCATTTGAGAAGATCTCAATTGAAAAAAAAAAAAACAATGCCCCCACCAGATTGGCCTACAGGCAAACCTATTGTGCATTTTCTACATTAGTGATTGATGTGTGTGTGTGGGTGGGGAAGCCTATTGTGGGTGGTGGTACCCCTGAGTAGGTGGTCCTGGGGCAGATAAAAATTAGGCTGGGCAAATCTTGGGGAGCAAGCCAGTAAGCTGCACCCTTCCATGGCCTCCGCATCAGCTCCTGCCTCCAGGTTCCTGCCCTGTTTGAGTTCCTGCCTGACTTCCTTCAGGGATGGACTGTGCTGGGGAATTGTAAGCTGAATAAACCCTTTCCTCCCCACGTTGCTTTTGGTCATGATGTTTTAATCACAGCAATAGAAACCCTCAGTGGCCTGTGTTGAAATTGCATTGAGTTAAGCCTCTAGTATTCAGGGTCTAACAGCACTGGTCTGAATGATGGAGAAGTATAATAAGATCCCAGGTCACTGCGGGTGGAGACAGAGAGCAGACTGGCTGGCTGAGGAGACCCACAGGCAGCAGGAGTGTTGGCTCTTCTGATGGAGCTGACCACGTCATGTTCCTCCTTAATTCACAAAGGAACTGGTGTTTGCAGGGAAGGGAAGAGACATCATGATCTATTAGGCTGGCCCACAGGAAACTGAAACGTGGACATCGGGAGTTTCATACGGCTCACTCAAATCCTTCATAAAACACTGTCAGTGCCAGACTCTTTAACAGTCAAGCCGATGAATAGGGGAAGTAAGCTAAGCAAGCATAAAGCTGAAAGACAGTTGAAGCAAGCAAGGGAGTTTATTCTTTTGACAGATCCCTTTTACCTCGCCATGAAACAGTCACAAACACCATTAGTGACTCACAATGCCAACACTATGAGGTATTAATGATTACAATAAAATGTGGTGGATTTGTGTTGAGAATATGCAAGACTAGATTTTAGCATCTGGAGGTAAATGGAAACACAAACCACTCATGTCTTCAGAGCAGCACTCTGAAGGCAGCTAGCTCTGCCTCTGCGTGTCAATGAGGTCAGTGTGTGGGAGGAAGCGACTCAGGCAGCGGATGCCGAATCCCTGCATTTGGTGTCTGGCCAGGAGACCCTTCTGCTCTTCTGTCCTCCTTCCTGTCTCATCAGGGACGTCTCATCCCAAGGGCTGCTGTGGTTTCCCTGTTCCCAGGTCCCACCCTGATGACAGGAGGCCAGAGGCGATTCGCCAAGCCCCATCCTCAGATTTTACAGGCACGAGGTCCAGAAGCAGCAACAGCAGCACGTTCTGGCACCCTGGAATCTGTGTGCCTCTTCTTTTCTGAAGCCTCATCAGTCTAGTAGGATTTGGTTCCCCTACATCAACACCAGCGTCGGTCTTTATTTGAACATGTCCAGCCACCGCCATAACTAGAGTCTGGGTGCTCCGGTGTGGCACACTGTGGTCCAGCTTTTCTTGCAATCTCACCCCAGGACTCAACCCTTATCCCCTAACCTCAAGCCAGGAAGCACAGATTCACTTCCCATATGCCACCTTGCCTATCTTTCTAACCCAGAATTACATCCTATTGTGTCCTTTGCCTCCTAACTGAGATCCTGACTAGCATCTCGGATTCTTGCCCTCTGGCTTCGGTTTGTCGTCTGTGGACTCCGCTGACTGCTCAGAGACCTCAGGTTCTGAGAACCAAGAATTATCACTGTGTATCAGCAACATTTGAGCAATCATGATTTCATCTTCACCGCCTAGTGAATTTGGTTCCTATTTCTGACAGTGTCACTCCGCTAAAGATAATGAGCCATGCCCTGTCAAGTCCTGGAGATGGGGGGGTTGGGACCCTAGGAGCCATAAATAAGTTGTCACAACTTACCTCCCATGTGGAGTGCAGCAATAGCTTCAGGATGGCCAGGAAGGGCTGAGGCGCCAGGCTCCTAGGCCAACCTCCCCCTCCCCTCAGCAACCTCTCAGCATCAAGTTCCAGCTCCTTCCCAAATATTTATTTTGCTTTTTATAACAGCATGGAAAGGAAATGGGAGCAGTATAGACAACAAACGGTGAACACGACACAGCCCCCTGAGTGCTGCCCTTCAAAGCATAAATAACAACCCGGGCAGTCAGCAGAATTGCACAAGTGTCAGGTCATTGACAACCTTTCCTCTCATCCCCAGAAGTGAAGTGGCCTGAAATAGGCAAGTGGCTCCCATGAGGGAGGGAGATGCAGGAATGGTCCCATCTAGCCCAGGAATCAGACATGCAGCTGCATTTCAAAGCATTCTGCTCCAAATGCAAGGAACCCACCTTTGCTTGATATTTCAGTGAAGCACTTTATTTACCAAATGATATCATTCTTTTCTCTCTCGGAGGGAGATAACAGGGAAAAGTCACACCCTACCTGGGAGGTTTGATTTTACAGGCACTGTGTGGAGGTGCCCTCACTTGACACCTTTTATGGATTGGAAGGTGTGAGGGCCTGGGCTTTTGCCACTGGGAAGCTGCCCCTATCAGATCACAAAATGGGTCTCTGAGAATTGGCTGAGAAAGGGGATCTCCAACGGAGATTAGAAGGGAGGAGGTAATTGGAGCCTGAGCTATCATTTGTCCTGGACATGAGCCTCACCTGACAGTGGGCACTTGCTGAGTTCACTAGCAGCTGTATGGATTATGTAAGGAAGTAACACCATCCTCTGATGCGACTTCCCAATATGTCCTCATTGTTTTTAAATTAGAAACACAGTTACCTCTCCCCAGAATGTACTGCCTTTAATATAAGGAGCCTAATCTTACCCGGTGTTATAAGGCTGGTAAGTAAACATCTTTGTTCTCCCTTAAGAATATATTGACTTCTTAGACAAGTGGCACCAAAGATAGGGTATGTATTGAAATACAAATCACTGAAACTATGTTATAGATATACAAGTCTCCATAAAACTTTTAAAAGCTAACAAATGACCTTAATTGCTGCTGATTTTACTTTTAGGAAGACTGGGAGTTGTTTCAAATGATACATATTTGACTGTAGACTAGGAAGCATCATCACCTGATTTTAAACACTAAAAATATGGCATAATCTCACACATCAAAATAGAAAAACACCTCTCTCTCTCTCTCTCTCTCTCTCTCTCTCTCTCTCTCTCTCTCTCTCACACACACACACACACACACACACACACACACACATTATATACATGTATATATATATATATATAAAAATCTGTGAATATACATGTGCATGTATATATGCACATGTATATTCACATACATATATTCACAGATTTATATATTATTTGATATCTATCTATTTAGAGTATCAAATTTGTCAGTTTTCTTTAAATTCAATAGCTTTAAAATAAGTTCCCAAAATAATACAGCCAACTCTCACCCATTACACAGCTGTTATTTCAAACATCAGATAATTTTCTGTACACACAGCAAAAAAAATTATGACCATTCTAAAAGTTCTATTACTGGAGTTCAAAAGAAATCTAAATACGTACAGAACTTAAAGAGTTGAATGGAAGGCTCTTGGTTCTTAAAATTTCCTGTACAATCCTCCAAGATCTTATAAACTCATGAAAACGGCCAATTAGGAAGCTACATGAGAGTTACGAATTGAATTAAGCATTATAATTGGTTCAACAGGGTGACCAAAGGCATGGGCCAAAGCATTAGAGAAACAATATTAAAATTACTCACCGTTAAACTTTCCACAAGTTCCTCTACCTTTCTGCTTTTTATTTTCACATCTATAAAATGATCATAGTAGCCAGGGCTTATTTGAAAAAAAAATATGAGTCCACATGTAAGTCTTTGTAATTTTAAGTAGAAATCAAACAGTCAAGAGTTTTCAATTTTAAGATTTTGTTCTAAAGCTAAAGTACTGTAGAGTTATCTACCATGTGGTAGAGCTGTTTTGGAAGTTCTCAGAACTTTAGGAGATAGACCCTACCTGGAAGAGAGTCACTGGGAGCATCATGGTCCTGGGAAGCCACACCTTACCCCAAACACCTCTAGCCTACACTTCCTCTGGCAGAGTCTATCTGCAATGTGAAGTGTTACATGTTCTGCTGTTCATTCTTAAGATCTGCACCACTATAAGCCTAGACTTGACAAAGCCAAGGAATACAGACTGAAAACTCCAGAACTATGAAGCAAATAAATCTCTCCTTGTACATTGCTTTGTCAAGTATTTGGTCAACATGAAGTAGTTACTGTATTGTTGAGCCCCATGTGAACACTTCTTTTGTCTTCTATTTCCCCAGTAAGAATTCTGGCTATCCATAGGCCTCCTCTGATAACACCTCACATAGATGAAGACAGACATCTGGATTGGAAACTGACCCATGGGTTCCCATTTGATCTCTGCTGACATCTTGTATATAGAGATGAATTAATGTCACCAGGAATGGAAGACAACATCGGCGCCTGTATTAGTTACATTTCTTATTACTTTGACCAGAACACCTGACAAAGTCACTTAAAGGAGGATTATTTTAACTCATGGATCCAAAGAGTTTAGTCCATTGTGGGTAGCTCCATCATTTCTGAGTCTTTGGAGAGGCATAGCATCATGGTGACAGGGTATGTGGTGGAGGAGCAGAATTCCCCTGTTATTTTTAACATTGAGGAATTTATTGAGGATGCCTCCTGGACTGTGACCCTCTCTGTATTTTTTTTTTTTCAAAAGGAAGAAGTCACTCCACTAAAGCACTCTGGGAATATTGAAATAACAAGAGGCTTTTGGGACAGACTGGAGTGAGTTTCATTCCTGCTTCTATCCCAGTCTTCTAGTACATGGTTTGCTCATATGTAACATGAAGACTAGATTCCATAACATGGTGTCAATCTACATAGAGAGTTCAGCACAGAATATATTGCATACGTGCCTCCAATAAATGAAATTTCTTTCCAGCTGTAACTCACCCTTTTATAATTGCTGCTGGCAAGAGGAATTCAGTTTTTACAGTGCATCTGAGAAAGAAAGAGCCATTCTTTCTATCCCTCCCACTGCTCGCTTGTGATGTCTAACCCGGGTTGTCAACTTGACGTACTTGAGAGGGGGTCTCAGCTAAAGCATTGCTTCAACCAGATCAGCTGGTGCTCATGTCTGTGAAATATTTTTTTTTTCTGACTGCTAATTGATGTAAGAGGTGCCAGCCCACTGCAGGTGGTGTTACCCCTTGGCAAATGTTCTTGGGCTGTGTAAGAATGCTGGGTGAGCATGAGCCAGGGAAGGTAAACTACGAAGACGCACTCTTCCAAGACCTTTGCTTCAGTTCCTGCCTCCTGGTTCTTCCTTGAGTCCCTGCCCTGACTCTCTTCAGTGATAGTGTGCGACCTTGGAGTTGTAAGAGGAAAATAAATCTTCCCCCCTCAAGTTGCTTTTGGCCATGCTGTTCATCACTGCAACAAAAAGTCACTAAGACAGCACTCTTAGACCCAAGTAGCAACATTTCACACTGCATTCAATGACCCTTGAAGCACACCTCCTTACCAGCCATTTGCATCTTCATTACCCTCAAAACCAAGCTCTAGTCACTTCAAAATGATCTCTGCTTTCCAAACTTGACAGCCTTTCCAACTTTCATGAGTGTGAGTGTCACTATGTTGTTGCTGGAACTACTGATCTTCTTCAATGGAATAACTTTTCTGCCAATCAGAAGCCATAAGTGCAAACTTATTAACGCCCAGCAGCCTGCCTCTCAGCACCTCAGTACACATAACATAGACCTGGGATGGGACACTTCACATATTTACTCCTATCCCTCAGACTAATGAGAAGCATTATCCCAACACAATGCTGAAGAATGAGAATCTACTGTCTCAACAGCAGAGAACATGTCCTCTCTCTCATCTCAGTCTCTTCATCAATGTCTCCAAACAGCCCATGTTTGTTATCCTCTTTGCAGTTCCTCTGTCTAGCCCAGTGGTTCTCAACCTTCCTAATGCTGCAACCCTTGAATACAGTTCCTCAGGTTGTGATGACCCATGGCCATAACATTATTTCCATTGCTACTTCATAACTGTAATTTTGCTGCTTTTATGACTCATAGCTTAAACATCTGTGTTTTCCAATGGTCTTAGATGACCCCTGTGAAAAGGTCAGGGGTCGTGACCCACAGGTTGAGAAGTGCTGATCTAGCCATTCTAGATAGCTGCCTCCAAGGAGTGATCTCTGTCATTTAGAAATGGTGAACCTTTTTCATTTTCTGGCATCTGTATTGACTCTGATAAAACAACAGAGGCTCACCTGCAGAACTGGAGGACCAGTCACCCCCCCACCCCAGAAGAGGGTTTCCTGTCACAATTCAGCCCAATAAGCTCCTGATGTGATTTTTAGAAATATTCATAAGTTTGAAACCCATAAAGGCTATAATACAAGCAAGAAAATGAACTTTTAAGCTGGTGTACACAGAGAGGGACGTTAAGTTCAGTCTCTATTTACTTCTTTTCTATTTTACTAAGTCTCTATTTTACTAAGTCTCTATTTTACTAAGCTTGGAGCTTAGTCATTTCATTAATGTCTGTTCTAATATCAAAGAGTCAAATTCAAGATGCAGCATTTAATTGCTTTAGGAGATACACTTTAATTGAGCTTGTACCAAAATGTTTTCTGAGTTCTGTTGTAGGTAATATGTTCAGTAAATCAGACAGGGAAGAAATACACCTACAGCGAAGAGTGACATGTGTGGAGATGGGGAATGGAGAGTGAGACACAGAGCATATATTCCTTTAGAGTATCAGTGTATGGTTTACTAGAAACTTCTAAGGTGTAAATTGGTCTTAAGCAGTGAGATAGTATACTAAATACCCACACTAATGGCCTTTGGAGAATTTACGCTGCAATCAGCTTAATGTACTGAATAAGCAATTTGTGTAATTTATTCAGGGAGATGATCTGATAAATAAAATCTGTGGTTTAAAAATATTCTACCAGAACCCCAGCTACACAGCAAACATTAAGCAGGAAATTAAACAAATGAAGTGATTAACATGTTACATTATTAATTCAATCAAAACAATTATGGCAATAATTTTGCATTTCTGTTATTATAAGGAACATTTTTGTTGTAACATACAAGTTGGTTTTGTCCTTCTAATCATAGTATTTTAGTTAAGAGCTGTGATCATATCAAAGCAATTTTTTATAGTTCAATTTGCAAATAAAGTTTTATATTGGACTACCCTGGCTTGAAATACATTGTTTCTTTGAAAAATAAGGTATATTTCCTCCTTTTCATTTTTTTTTGTTAAATTTTATAATGAACATGAGAATTTAAAGATAGACTATCACCTGGAGGATAAACTGTGTTTCCGGAACAGTGGTTCAAAAAGAACAGAAAGAACTTGGTAATTATCTAGCTCAAAAATGCTTCAGGCATGATTTTTAAAAAACTATCTGTAAATTAAATGTATACATTTTGGCAATGGAGCCTAATGAAATAATCCCATCTGTTGGAAGACTTTAAATTCAACATGATCTAATTTAAATTAAATTGTTACTATTAGGAATGCATGAGGGTGTTTGCATTTCAGTAATATATACCTCACCTGTGGGCTAAATGATACTATTCACAATTATCTTGGCAAACCTGTGTGCTAAGACTAGGTGTGCTATTTGGGTGCCGAAAAAAGAAAAAAGAAACCAACTCATCCTTCACCTGCCTAAGATAAGTGTCCTCAAAGACTCACAAACTCAAGAGGGTTTGTGGAGGTCCTGCTAGCTTGCTTCCCCATCAACTTCACAAGCCATTGGCTGCGAGCCCTGTGGAGCCACCAAAAGCTTACACTGGGATCTTCACCTTAGAGCTCAAACATTCTATAGGCTGACAGTCACCCACAATCAAAACATATTATTCCATTTGTCATTCCCCCCTTGCTTCTGAAGCTTCTATGACCTTTTAAAATTCTTTTTAATTCTTTTTAAAATTCTATCACTTTCAAATGAAGGAGAGCCTGCCAAATGGGACAGGATGGATGAACTTGGAGAACAGTAGGCTAAGAGAAAGAAGCCAATTGCTGAAGAGGAGAAATTGTATGATGCCTCTTCCACGTGGTATAAGCAGAGAGCTGAATGGTGATTGGCAGTAACTGGTGGAAGAGGAAATGGAAAAGCTGCTTCTCAATAGGATAAATCCTCAATTACATAAGAGAGTGATTTCTATCTATCTAGTATGCTTCTAGTAAACAGCATTATGTCATATGCTTAAAATTTTACCGCCAGTAAAATTTTCCTATGAAGGAAAAGTGCATTTGAAAGTTTAATACGTAGAGGCCTATTCCATTTAAAGAATCTGATTGTCAATTACATTATTTCTAAATTAGTTAACATGCCAAAAGGCAAATGTGTCCTGAAATCTAATATGTATAAAGCAATATTGTCCTTATTAGCAATAAGAGGCTAATTATGAATTAGGAATCTTTCATTAACTCTTGAAGGGAGATATTTAACAACAACTTTAAGAAAAAAATATACTCTGTGATAATACATAGTTGGCTTATCAATATAAATTCTTATGATAAATAACTATTTTAAGAGAATGTTATCATTATTACTTTTTCTACAATATACTATTCTAAAATGTTATTTAAATAAACTACTTGCTATTAATAACACATGATTGTGTTTTATAAAGACTATGGATTTATCTTAAAGTATGTATTTGTATGTTTTTATTTCTATTAACTTTAGCTCATAAAATCATTCTTAAAATTAAAGGAAATGATATTAAAATAAAGCTTGATTCATCTAACATTAAAGAGGTTATACTTTCATAGTATTTCTATGCACCACAACCTAATTGAAGTTCTTTCTAAATTAACTCATCCTGGTTCATTCTCACAATAGCCCCATGAAGGATGTCTCTCTTTTCTCCCTTTTATTGAAAATTGAACATTTTTTTCCTCACATAATATATCCCGATTACAGTTTCTTCTCCCTCTATTCTTTCCAGTTCCTTCCTACTGCCCCACCCATCTGGATTCACACCCCATTTGTCTCTCATTAGAAAACAAACAGGCCTCTAAAGGATAATAATAAGCTAAAATATAATAAGATGAAATGAAAACTAACACACTGGAATGGGACAAAACAGATAAACAGAAGGAAAAAAAAACCCAAGAAAGACAGGAAACAGAGACCCACTCATTCACATACTCAGGAATCCCATAAAGACACTAAACTAGAAGCCATAATATAGGTTTAGTTCAGTGATATAATACTTGCCTTGCATTCCTGAGTCCCTAGGTTCAATACTCAGTACCTCAGGAAAGAAGAAAGGGAGGGAAAAATGACAAGTAGGACATGGTGGTTGACACCTGTAATCCTAGCACTTGGGAAGCTGAGGCAGGGGGATCGCTGTCAGTTTAAGGCTAACCTGTGTTACATAGTGAGTTCCAAGCAAGCCTGGGCTACAGGATGGGATTATGTCTCAAAAGAAAAGAAAATGAAATGGAAAGGAGATCTGTCTTCATTGTCCAGTTGGCAGAGGCCAAGCGTGAAGCACAGGGGACTTCCGTCATTTAAGGCCACATAGTTGGGGAATTATACAGACGGAATGTAAGTGTTGGTACCTTGATGCCAGGAACTGGGTTTTAAGAAATATATCACACTGTTTCCTGGGAAAGACATTTTCCCAGATATACAAGAAAATAAAATGAAGAAACACCTGCTAGAGTGCTTCTCACATAGTAGGTGCCTTGTTGACTGGTAAATGATACACTGATGTATTCCTAGATGTCTTGGGCACTGTTTAGAATGAGTAGGATAATTAGGATACTCTTAGGGAACTTCAGCTGTTTCAGGTTTTAAGTTTTTCATTCTCAAATGCGGAGATGCCTCAAGAATAGAACATGTGGTAGAGAGGGGGTTCTTTAGAAACAGACACGTTCTCTGTATAGAGCGAAATGCAATGTGAAGAACTGGCCATCTGGATAATTTTTTTTATTAGGAAAAGCCATAATGTATAAGCCACATGAAAAAAAGTGATCAAAAAAGCCTTGGCTTTCTGCCAGAAAAAATGATTTCAAAACTTCCTGACACCATGTTTTAAAATGAGAACTTACACATCTCATATATGCACTTACACTGAGGTTGCATCTGCAACAGCCAAATACAATAATTTACCTAACATAACACTAAACACATTCAAAGTGCTCTAGTTTTGTTGATTCTAGGATCAAAAGACAATACAATTTTTAATCACATGTATTGTGGAATGATACCATGTGCATGGCACTGGGTTATCTATGTAGTAATACAGTATGAGAAAGATCCAACATTTTATAGGTCTTTGACTTCCACAGTCAAAAAAGAAATGCATTAGAAATATTAAAGATGTTACATGTGGCAGCACTCACCTATAATCCCAGAACTTGGTAGACTGAGGCAAGTGACTCACAAGATTATGGCTAATCTGGACAACATATAGAGAGAGACCAGTCCTCAAGTAAATTAAAAAATAATAAATACTAAAGGATGCAAAGGGATTGTTGTGGTTCATTACTACTATGCATGGTACATTCTATATTCAAGAGTCATAGAGTCAATAAAATAGGAAAATACACGTAGTAAACATTTAATAGGGAACAAAGTTCTGTAAGTACATAGCACACAATATGCATTGTTTAATTGAACAAAGAAAATGTAGCTGAGGAACAAGGCTCACAAAATTGTTTTTGTGGCTGCTGCTGCTATGTCTTATGTCTGTGCCAAGAAAGACGCAAGGTCAGATTCCTGAAACAGAACTGGACTCAAAAGATTTCAAAGGAGAAACTTTGGAAGAGGATGGAAGTGGTTCTCCAATGGGTCAAGGGGCCAGAAGCATAGGCTGAGGTAAGGGACTGAATGTCAGGTCAGAGTACAACAGAATATGGGTCCTTGACTTGGGAAATTTGAGAAAATAACAACATTCTGGGAGCTCCAGCTGTGAGAAGAACTGGAAAGGGCACAGCAGGGCACAGATGGATGGCAGGAAAGTCTGGCCAGAAAAACAGAAAGAAGAGCTGGTTTTGACACACATTCTGGAAAAACAACCACTGGCATACGGAGTTTACTAACTCTGGAGGTTCTTACAACAATGTCATAGAAACCCATTGAATATAAGGATGAAGGTGGGTAAGGCAGAGAGGCTATCTTGGGCTAAGAATATGTGTTGCTTTTAACACTTTGAAAGACAGGGAAAACAGAATAATTGGACTCACTCTACAGGTGGGCAGAGGTAAGGAAGTGTGGCATGATGAAGATTGTTGGGGCCACCAGCAGACACCTACAGTTAAAATAGATGGTACTCGCTCTGCTCCATATTTCAGTCTGCACAGACCAGTGCCTCTTCACATTTCATGTACTCAATTATTATATCTCAAACATCTTTAACATTTCACTTCTTTAACTCTGTCCAGGTGTCATATTCTGTTGAGCAATGGAATTAATCATTGAGATGCTTCAAGGATTCCAGACATACCACAAGGAAGGGTGTGTGGTGTGAGAGAGTACTCCCATCCTCTGTTTACTCATAATCTCCTCTGGAATTCTGTTCTCTTTTGGTTGGAGTACGTAGATGCTCAGAACAGGAACATCGCCCATAATCTCAGTCCTAGTTTCTTGTCTGTTGCTGTGAAGAGACACCATGACCAAGGCAACTTATGTAGGAAAATGTTTATTAGGGGCTTGCTTAGAGTTTCAGAGGGTTAGTCCATGAGCATCATGGTGGGAGGAGCATGGCAGCAGGCAGGCAGGCATGGTGTTGAAGCAGTAGCTAAGAGCTTACATGTTGAGGTAGCAACCACAAGACAGAAAGCTAACTGGGAATGGTGTGGGGTTTTGAAGCCTCAAAGCACACTTCCTGTGACACACCTTCTCCAGCAAGACCACACCTCCTAATCCTTCCCAAGCAGCTCCACCAACTAGGGACCAAAGATCATAATATGTGAGCCTATGGGAACCATTCTCATTTGAACCACCACAGTCTCTAACTGCAGTCCAGGTGTGGATTCTTACTTGATGTAAGTACACTTCTTCAGTGTTAGTTAGTATTGTAAGGTGATTGGGAAACTCCCAGGAATACATAAGAATGACCTCAACTAAGACTCCTAGAGGGTGCCTGAACAGGCTTTCTCCTGTAATCAGACTGGTGACTACCATAATTGTTATCATAGAACCTTCATCCAGTAACTGATGGAAGCAGATACAGAGATCCACAGCCAAGCATTTGACTGACTTCCAGGAGTCCAGTTGAAGAGAGAAAGTAGGAATTATATGAGCAAGGGACGTCAAGATCATGATGGGAGTCCCACAGAGATTGCTGACTTGAGCTTGTGGGAGCTCATGGACTCTAGATTGACAGCTAGGGAGCCTGCGTGGGACCAACCTAGGCCCTCTGTAGTGGGTGACAGTTGTGTGGCTTGGTCTGCTTGTCCTCCTCTAGCCGTGGGACCAGGATGTCTCTGGTGCATGAGCTGGCTTTTTTTTTTTTTAATCTATTCCCTACAGTGGGATGACTTGCTCAGCCTTGATGCAGGGAGGAGGAGCTTGGTCCTGCCTCAACTTGATATGCCATACTTTGTTGACTCCCATGGGAGACCTTACCCTTTCTGAGGAGGGGATGGGGGGGAAGGTAGAAAGAAGGTGGGGGAGGGATTGAGAGTAGAGGAGGGAGGGAAAACTGTGGTTGGTATGTAAAATAAATTTAAAAAAATTAGTAGAATAAATTAAAAATTAAAAATAAAAACAACAAAAAAATAAAATAAAAACAGCCTCATGTGACTAGGGGTAAACTCAAGGAAAGAAGAGGAACTTGTATGTGGCACTTAGGAAAGATTATCAAAAAGATTTTCTTTCATGTTTCATATTGTCAGTTACCATCTGTGGTGGTTTGAATGAGAACAGCCCCCACTGACTCATGCTTGAATGATTGGTCCCCAGGTAGTGGAACTGTTTGGGATGCATGGCCTTGTTGGAGAAGGTGTGTCACTGGGGGTGGGCTTTGAGGTTTCAAAAGCCCTAGCCATTTCTAGTTTGCTCTCTCTTTTTTTCTGACTCCTACTTGCAAATCAGAATGTAAGCTCTCAGCTGCTGCTCCAGTACCATGTCTCCCTGCATGCTGTCGTACTCCTCACCATGATGGACATGGACTCACCTTCTGAAACTGTAAGCCCCCAATAAACTCTCTTCTATAAGTTACCTTGGTCATGGTGTCTTATCACAATAGAACAGTGACTCAGATATCCTTTTTAAAACACTAGTACAAAACCAGCTGCCCTGGATGTCCTCCAGCTGTGGGCTTTGTCGGTAAATCAGTCTGGAGAAGCAGGCTGTTGAACCTTTCTGCACATGTTAGCTTTATCATCTAAGAAAATAGCAACAGGCCTGCAGTAGTTCACATTACACAGGTCCCTGCATTGCTAGTGTAGATTGGACAGAGTGGGATCTCACAGGCAGGGTCCCTGACTGACAGTCCAGCCTTAGTGACAAGTCACACAGCACAGGGTGTCAGATTCCTGGGCTTCTCTAAGAAAGCCCTTCCTCCTTCTACTCCTACATTTTGACCCCCAACCTTTCTGCTTTTTTCTGGTATTTAGTCTTTCAAGAAATGTGAGTCCTTACAGATGAGTATTGGGCGAGTTTAAAGCATGGTTGTTGCTTCAGTGGAGGTAAACCAGCATTCTTTTTGGCTCTGAAAATGGCTTCCTGATGACCAAATCACATAGGCTCCATTCTGATGAATGGTCACTATCCCTGTAGTCACTGCTGGGTTACTCTGATGCAACACTTGACTCCTGGCAGGAGCCTAGCCCAAAACCCCACCCTGTCGGTGTGGATAGTTGCTGTCTCATTAAAGCAGAGGGTAATCTAAGCTTTCTCTTTGCTTGATTAAACCTCAATTTATTCATCAAACCTGCATCAGCTTGATAGTGCACTCTTTAAAAAAAAAGTGTTATCTATGGGCTTTCATTTCTACTCAGTATTCTCTGTAAAATTCACTCATCGACTTAGTCCACAAACATTATTGGGAACTCTGCTACCTTTGGACCAACCCAAGATTTTATTTCTCTTCATTTTAGCTTGCAAATTAGATAATGGAATTTATATTTAAAGTGAATTATGCCATCTACATTTTAAATTATAGAATTCCTGGTATAGATTGTTAGAAGAGAGGACAGCACTCTGCTTGTTACAAACCACCAATGTTTTTTTCCATGTCTTTCCACTGTGTGTGGACATATTATGCAAGTGTATCTGTAATGGAGGTAATCCTTGTCACCACCATGGACCCAGGTTTGGATTTCGAGTTTCTGAGACTGTCAACTCCAAAAACTTTAGCCTACGTGACTTTCCTGTGATTGACACAGCAGCTTTCCATGTCCCCTGCCCTTCTGAGAACTTGAGCAGGTCCCAAACTCCCCTGTAAACAAACTAATCACTAACACTTAAGAGATGTTTTGGAGTCAGATCTTTACAGAATTCTGTTGAACATTGTGAATCTCTAGGTTTAACAAATTTTTGTGTGAAAACATACACAGAATGCACCCAAGTGGTGAAATCCAGAAAACACAGACACAGCCCTTACAAGCTGTGGTTGCTGGTCAACTCTCTTAAAAATGAGAGATTTTCATTGCTTCTTCATGCTTTGTGTGGTGTGTGGTATAGTGGGTATATGCACATATATGTCCATAAGTATGTGTGGAACACATGTATATGTGTGTGTGTGTGTGCACACATGTGATAGAGAGGATGTGGCTGCTAATATCAATGGATATGCATCACTATTCAGCCCATGCATTTTCTCCCAGAGAACAGTAAACATTGGTAGTGAGGAGGTGAAGAGGGAAGTACTGGGAAGGTGTGTTTCCAGTCCCTTCATTTCTGTGATGCTCCTGGCCCCCCTTGATGCTGTCAAGTCCATGGGAAACAGTACTTCTTCTCCCATTCATCTCCTTCCTTCTCTTTCCTTTCATCCTTTCTGTATCTCCAACCCTCCCTTCCCTCTATAACTCAGCAATAAACAGAAATCAGACTGCTTGTCAGTGTGTCTGAGAGGCAAGCAGGGCATGGAAGAGGAGGATAATGAAAAGAGAATTGGCTTTGAAAAAAAAAAGCTGGAGTGGTTAAAACAGAAAAGAGAGAAGTAACACTGAAGAAAATGCTCCAAATTGACTGTGCTGGCATTTGCCTAGCTGAGAATTCATTCAAAAACTACTGAATTATGCTCTTTAAGTGCATGAATTACATGAATTATATAGCAGTAGAGCTGTGTTAATAAATGTGAACTAAGGCTTCACAAAACAAGCATATTATGTTTTTAAAAGTGCTAGTCCCTAGGCCAACCTCATACATGGCCAAAATGCTGTTTTGCTAAAAGCTCCGTTTCAGTCCTCCATATTACTTATGTATTGAAAGTCTAGAGCAGAGGGCCTCTCATTGCCACTGGGGTAGAGAGTTTCACAAGAGGAAGCCAGAACTGGAGAATGGAGAGACGGGAGACAAGAAAGTGACAGTTACAAGGGGTCCTCTGCTCAGTGTCTTTACAGTCTGAGTGACTAAGCACCTGCTCATTTTTGTAGGCCCTTGAGTACATTCATTGATTGATTGACATGTAAAATATATCCATATATATATATATATATATATATATATATATATATATATATATGTACATTTAACATGCTAATATGGTGCTATGAAATAGGTATAAATAGTAAGTGCTTATTCCCTTACTGAACGTGCTTACATTTTACCTTAACGATATTTAAAACCTACTTTCCTAGAAATGTTCACACACAAAAAGTTCATTTTTAACTGTTACTGCCAGGTTGTGTAGCAGAATTCCTGCAGTTACTCTTCAAGACTGATTTACTTTTATGTGTGTGATTATTTGCCTATGTGTATGCCTGCGCAGCATGTGTGTGCCTGGTGCCTGCAGGGGCTAGAAGAGGGCATTGGATCCCATGGAAGTTTAGTTACAGATGGTTGTGAGTTGCCACATCAGTGCTGGCAACTGAACCCAGGTCTTCTGCAAGAACAGCCAGTGTTCTTTACTACTGAGTTATCTTCCCAGCCCCTGGGAGTTATTTCTTAATTGAAATTGTATATGCTTTGGCCAACATGTCCTCCACCCTGTGCCCATGTCTAGCACCTGGGAATCTCCAGTCTATAAGCATTCTGAAAACGGCATCCTGATTATATAAGCTTGTGGTTTTAGATCTCTCATATAAATGAGATGATGCAGAATTTGTGTCCTAAATTCATTTTAATTGAGAGAAAATGGTCATTTAACTGGTATAGATGCTTATTTCCTTTACAAGTCTAAAACCTAATTTTCTTGAGTTGTGTAGACACACAAGCACACACACACACACACACACACACACACACACACACACTTATGTACACACATTCATACATCAGAAAGCAACTGAACCAATAAGTCTGTCTGTCTCTGAACTGATGCCACAGATTTTAGACCATCTTTTAAAAGGAAACTGTTCCTATTCTTCACTTACTCAATAACTGTAGTTATGGAAGCAGCTATTATGGGTGAGTGTGTACACCCCCAGCCTGAGATGCAACACAGGCTGTGTGTGCTCTCTGGCCACACAGGCACCCATCCAGATCACACACTGCCTCTCAGCCCTGCTCTGCACACAGGTCTGCTGAATAATGGAACTCTGGATGACACGTGGTACCTTTGTTTTAAAGTCTCCACTCCACATAGGTTTCCAAACCAACCAAGGTGAGAAAACACTATTTCCCCTCTTGAATTTTGAGCAGTATTTAAAATACAATGAAAAGGTAAGTTAAATTTAAAATCTGGCAAGTATGTGCTACTTACCACTCTGAAGCTGACAGGGGAGTCTGTAGCTTGGATATCACAGATACAGTTATGGAAAAAGAAATTGCTTTCTAGAGAGGAAGTGTCTTCCCAATGGAATTGAAATTTAAATTAATGAGAGGTAATCTTAGGGATTCATGATTGATAAAATAGCTCCTTTTTGGATATTTGTGCATTTAGAAATAATCAAGTTATATAGCAAATTAGGAGGAGAAAGTGTCTCTGCAGTGTCTGGAAATTCACATGGTAAGTGATGAATTTTTCCATTAGTGTTAATGAGCTGTGCCTGGTTAACTCCCCAGCATATCAGAACAGAGGCCACATCATCTGTCTCTCATAGTTAATTCAATTTGTTTGTATACTGATCTTTCACTCACTGTTTTCCAAAAAGCCATTTCAGGAGTGACAAATTTGTGGGTACATGCTTTACAGAACTGGATATGTGATAGCAGAAGCAAAAGCAATGGACAGAAGTCTCAGGAGGAATAAAATGATGTGCACATGTTTCATGCACAACCGAGTATTAGCTGATGAGTTGTAAAGGCTAAAATAGTCGTTCATGGAAATGAAGATTTCTCTGCTTCTTTCCCAGAACATCAGAGAAGACAAAGAGTCAAAGAGAAAGAATATTCAAAACAACTTTAAAGTGCATTGTCACAGAACCACAAACAAGATAAACCTTTGTCACCTAAAAGCAAAACGGTGTCACATGGGTAATTAAAGGAGTGCGGGGGAGAAAAATCTGAAGCAGAGATAACACATCACTCCAGAAATGCTGAATCAACTACAAAGGACAACTTTACAGCCATCATGGAAGCCACAGGAGCACTTGCTTGTGGAACAAATATAGCCAGGAAGGAATGGAAAAGGTATTTGATTCACCTGTTTGAAGATTACTGAACCCCTGCCCTCCTCGTCTCCATTTCTGGGCTGGCTTTCTCTGTATGGTTTACTACTAATAAAAAGGCCAGTGACCACTTGAGTCTATAGTTATAGTCATTTCCACAAAAGCTGGCTGGTTAAAGTAATGATAATTCTGAGAGCAAATGTATGTTGTTCTGAGGCACATTTATCCCTTCCAGAAGACATTGTCAGATCCTCTATGTTACAAGAGCCACAGCATACCTATATGGAGAGTAGGATCAAGTTTTAGTGACCTTCTGACATTCTCTTTCTTCTACTTTCTCCCAAAAATATTAGTTGAGCACTTATAGGGTATGCTACAGACCATTACATCATTACATACACACAAGCATCATATATATATATATATATATATATATATATATATATATATATAAACACAAATATATATTTACATGATAAGTATGTGAACTATGTATTCCAGAGAAAGGTAGATACATCTGGAAACCATAACATGATGGCCTCCCTGAGGGAACAGCTGCACTTCCGGTTTGTGAAGAGTCAATCTTTCCCTATCTACCTTCTTCTAACAGTACAAACAGTACATTTGGTTGGATTCAGATATCGATGCAAATATTACTCCTTCAAGGACGTTTGCTGTGATTTCTTCTTAAACTGACCCATTTCTAGTACTGAAACCTTAAGATATTTCTAAGACACTTATTTCCTACTCACATTTATGAAAATGTATGGAAGCTGCCTTCTCACTTTTTTTTCTTAATTTAATTGATTAATTTTTTTTTTTTTGGAGAGTGTTACATGTGAGTATTACATTTACCTAAGGTTTCGATCCTCCCTCTCCTACCTCCAACTTCTCCCAGGGCCCTGTGCCACGCCTTCTGTTGGATGTGTCCCTCTGGAGTGCGCTGTCCAGTGCTGAAGACAAAGTCAATGGATCCTGCAAGGAATGCAGAGGCCATTCCACTTCACACACACAACAGGCAACCAAGAGACCTTCTAAGGAGTGATGCTTTAGTTGTGTTGTGAAGGGCAAGGCTCCATGATGAAGTGCTGGGGGGAGGATGGGGCGCTGTGATGTGCACACTGACGCTGAATATTGTGGAAAGCAATCGACCACCGAATCTGTGTGTGGCCAGGGCCCAATGGCCTTAGAAGACATCTTGACATTTTAAGGAAGAATAGGGAGCCACTGAGATGTGCTTCAAGCAATAGTGGGATGGTTGGGACTCACACTTGGCTGTGAGGAAAACAACCAGGGGGCACCAGGTGAGTCACTGGCAAAGGAATAAGAACAGAAAATGGTGAGTATGGAGGCAGACGGACACGCCTGTTACAGAATTTTGGAAACAGAGTCTGTCAAGAAGATTGAGTGACTGTCACAGGTGGGGCACAGCTCAAGATGATCTGTCATTTCCAAGTAGGGCCCCTGGTTGCAGCACTGTACCACCCACTGAAACCTTGGAGGGGGCATGAGTTCGGTTTTGAGCATAATAACCTAAGCAATCATCAAAGGGGTGGGGGTACTTAGTGGGCAGTTAGATATATGGGTCTCTGCACAGGAGAAATCGAGGCTAGAGGCATTATGGCGAGCCATGAGCATTTAGATGCTCTTGCAGCCATGGCAACAGATGAAACTGTGAAATGACCACAGGAGAATCTGTGAGTGAGCACAAGAGAAGTGGTTTTCAGTCCCCTTTGCACAGAGAATTTTGTAATCCCAGTGCCCAGGCCTTACCCTGGGAGGCAGCTCAGGCCTGGGAGTTCACTCAGAATTATCCTGGGGGATCCCATCAACAGAAGGACAGAAGGACAACTGATGGTAAAATCAAGGAGAGGGAGGTCAGTGACAGTCAGGGGACTGACAGACACCAACAGTGCCTGGTCCTGAAGAGGGACTCACACCAACAGTCTCTGCTGCAGAGAATGGGGCACGAGAGTGTGCCAGGATGACCACAAAGCCAGAAAGATGTGCATGGGAAAAGCTTCTTGTTCCAATGTGAGATGTCGGCTTGCAACAACATCTTACGGCTGTTGTGTATCTACCATATAAAAGCCAGCACAGCACATATTTGTGTTGTTTCTAACCTAATTAGAAACCAGTACATCCTGGCCAGATACGGCATAATGCCGGCTTTGTAAAAATCCTCCTTGTCCTCACCAACCAAGTATTTTCCTTCTATCAACCTTTTGCTTCCATTTATAATTTTTACTGTCTACATTTCACCATTCATAGGTCACACAGACTTAGCCTAGTCTGGAATTTCATACCGTTTGCATCACACTGCATGTATTTCTTGGGTACAGCTTTCTGGCTGTGGAGGAAGATGGTGTCTCCATGTGATAGAAAACAGTGGTCATTGGAGATTCAACCTGCTTGTGTTCTCTGCCACTCACTAATCACCAGCAAGAGTGAATCAATCTGTTTGTTTGTTTGTTGTTTATTTTGTTTTGTTTTTTTGAGACAGGGTTTCTCTACATAGTTTTGGTGCATATCCTGGAGCTCGCTCTGTAGACCAGGCTGGCCTCAAACTCAGAGATCCACCTGGCTCTGCCTCCCGAGTGCTGGGATTAAAGGCGTGCGCCATCACCTGGCAACAGTGAATCAGTCTGATCCCAGGTGCCTCATCTATAAAAGGGAGGCGGTATGTACCGAAAAATGTTGGCTGTGACAATTAAATACAGCAAGGCATTTCAAAACCTTATTACAACAGAAACTCAATATTTGAAATGTTATTGGAAAACAAAGACACCTTGCTCAGTAGAGTATGAATACTAAAGGCTGAGAATGTAGAGTACTTGCCTAGCACAAGTGAGGCCCTGAGTTCATAACCCAGCACTACAAAACAAAGAAGCAATCTGAGTGTGTGGGAAAAGGCTGTCTATAATCCTAGCACTCAGGAGACAGAGTCCAGGGCTGTCAGCAAGTTCCATTCTGGGCCTAATGGCTAGCAAACAAACACCCTAAATAAAAGCACTAGCCACTTTCTTATGCTGATGTCTGGGATTAGGAAAACATGCTGAATGAACCCAGAGAAGTTAATGCCAAGTACTGATAGCAGAGGAAGGCAAAGTGACCCCTCAGTTCCCCCCACTTATCTGGAAAAATATGGTAGTCAGCTTAGAGCATGAGTACCTATGATGCAGAAGGCAGTGTGCCTTAACAAGTTGGTGCACACTCTCAAACTCTGGTCTCAGAGTCCCTGAGGGTCCACACCAGCATAGGCTGGAAAAAATTGGGCATCAGAGACGGGGCTCTTGTCACATTGTAGCCCCATCTAGCCCTCTGGCTACCCTTGTCTTCCATCAGTATTACCCAGCTCCAATCTCCAGATATTCAGAATTACACACACTCCCACACCGCATGAACAGGCTTGTATATGCTCTGGAACACTGGCTCTGAGTCTTAGCTGCTCTCTTCTGTTGGACTATACCTCAGGTACATCTTACCCATCCTTCAGGACTGAAACAGGTAGAATGGGCAAACTATCCTCTCTCTGTGTGTGGTTCCAAAGACTTTCGTGACCACCTGTGGCTCACCAGCCACATTTGTCATGCTAGCTACTTAGCTTTGTAAGTACCATCACCCCCCCCCCAACTTCAAGGTTCTGAAAACAACAACACACCCAAACACAGTGTAATTCTGTCTGTGTAACGTGTGGTTGATTCATGCTCGCTCAACCCAAAGATGGGACACTATGAAAATGAAAAGGAACAGAAGCCATTTCCAGGTAAAATAATTTTGTTTGAAGCCTTTAATGGCAGCTCACATAGATTGTTATTTTCTTATCTAAAGTCTGTACTGCATTATTCTATTTAGGAGAAATCTCTAAAATACAACAGGAACACTTCACTGACAGACGGCTTGCGGATGCGGACTTTGTGTTAAACACTGGATAGTCACACAAGAAGTGACTGATGAAATGGACAACACCAAGTGTTTCATGCTTTTAAGGATGAGTAATTTGTCGGCATGTGTTATAGAGAACCATTTCCATCCCTTGGCATCGATGTCTACACTAGGTTCCAATGACATTTAGATTTATCCAGAACTTTCTCAGGAACTTGGCACAGCTTGCTTTGTTATCAGAACAACATCCTTCCCTTCTAGGAATCCCATTTGTAGAGCTGCTCTCTACCTCTGCATGAGAGGCATCCCTAAGACCTCACCAGCTACCTGACAAAAACGGTATGAAGTCATACACAATGAAAGCAAGAGAATAATACTAGGCATTTTCTTTTTGATACCAGCTGACTTGACTTTTTAGAAATACAACAGCTGGGATACAGCCATGAATCCTTAGCACTTATTATCTGTGAACAAACATGAGGTGTTTCCATCAAAAGGAACCATGTAAATGGTCAGCTACAGATGCCATGTCAGCGTGCTCATTCTGCTACTTGGAAAACATGGTTCCTAGTTCGTCTCAAAAGGCTGTTTCAGTGTTTGTGAATTAGCAGTGGAGAATTCTTAGATAACTGAGTAGGTGGAGAGAAAGAGGCAGGGTGTTAGGCTTGACTGCGTGTGGATCCTGTTCAGGAAATACTCAAAATAGTGATGTATGTTCTCTTATTTTTCAGAAGATTTTATCCTACATTTTATAATCAGTTTAAATACCACAGGAAACCAGGCCAAGGCATCTCACTTGACACAAGACTCCGGGCTTTTTCTGAGTATAGAACAGCGATCTGTCTCAGGCTTACTTCTAAGCATGGATAAGGATTTATCTTGATATGACTAACAGGCTTCTACATGATCTGGTGTCTCACAGAGGAAAAATAATGTCTTCATTCTACCCCAAATCAGAGAATAAACAGAGCGAAAACGGGTGACAACTGGGTAGTGTTTCCCAGAACACAAAGCAGAAATGCAAGGCCTTCTAATTCCTGACTCAGAGAACGTTAAACATGTTAATCTGTTCTGTTTGCTCATTTTAATCCATGACAAAAGATGAGCAAAGGAGATTAAGCCTAGAATGAATACTGTGGACTGGGAAACTAATGAAGGCTCAGAACAGCACAGACGAATTTCCAACTTCACCAAGCAGTGTTAAGGCTAGCCTTACCAGGGAAGCCTGGAAGCTGGCCACCAGCCTTCTGACTTAATCCACTATACAGGGTTGGAGTGGAGTCACTAACCTCTTCATGGGGATTGCCTTAGGACTGATATCTCATGGCCATAGACTAGATGCTTCCTTTTGGCTTGGCTACTGTTAACTCATAGAGCAGACTGCTTCCAGGTCTGCCAACACAAAGGGTGAACATGTAGAAACTTTCAAGATAGCTTCCTAAGGCTACTTGGATATTCATGAGTTAATACAATCATATGTAGATGATTTTCATTAAATAGACCACACACACACACACACACACACACACACACACACACACACACACTGCACATATAAGGAGTTGCATCTGTAAACTGAACAAGCCCTTACCACAGGCATCACACCAGAAAATAAATCATGACCCCAGGATCCCATCCATGTCTCCCTTCTAGTCGCTCCTCAGAGACACACACAGTGCTGAATATCTACACAGTAAATCATTCTGCCCAGGTTTGTATTATTGGGGGCACAAAGGTCCTAGCACCCACAGATCACTAAGGAAACCAGGAATATTAAACACATGGCCTCTTTTCAATGGAGAAAATAAAATACCTGCTTTCCTGCCCAGAATGCTGGGCGTGGTTTTGGTTAATGACCTGGTGACCTATTTGCTATCTGTGGAGGCAGACCTCACCCACCATTTGCTATAGAGGCAGACCTTACCCAAATTCCCTAGAATGATTATCCCAGACTCTTCCCTCCCTAGACCATTACCCATTCTTAGGGGAGATGTCACAAGTACTTTATAGCCTGTTGACGTCTATGCTATTGGTCAGAGACCACACTAGATTTCAGGCCTTTTAGGCACAGAACCCATCTTCATGGTCACATGTGCTGTGTAAAGGAGTCTCTATGTAGTCACACCTTAAGTTTTATTGTGTACCTGAAATTGGACTGATGGTTGCCTAGAAATCTTTCCCCAAATTGTTCTGTGTTTCAAATATGCCAACAATAAGCTGCCTGGCATTAGACTTCCAGAAGCCTGATCCAAGTTGATAAAGTCAATCTGTACCAGGTTTTCATTCTCACCTCTTCTCACTGTTTGCTTCCCTGTCTGACACCTGCAGGGACCCTCACATTGTACCTTGTCTTAATTAAGTCATTTGCTATTTGGTTTTGGTATTTGTTCTCTTTCAATGAGCTTTGTGTCTGGGAGTTTCGTCTATGTTTGTGTGGTTAATCTGCCAGTTCTCCTAGCCACCTGGCACGCTACTCTGTAAGCAAACACACATCATCTATGTAACATTGATGGGCATGAAGTGCTCTTATGTCTAGGATTGCTACCTTCTGGTATGTCTTAGTTTCTTTTCTGTGGTGTGACTTTAAAAAAAAAAACCCTAACAAAAGCAACTTCAGGGAAAAGGTTTACTTTGTCTAACAGTTCTAGAAAGATACAGTAAATCAGGGCATGGAAAGCATGACAGCAGCCAGAGAAGGAATGGTGGTTAGTCACATTGTATCCATATTCTAGAAGCAGAGCTTGAACAGTAGTGGTGACAGGCCATAAACCCTGAAGGTCCACCTCCAGTGAACCACTTCTCCAGTGAGGCTCCACTTCCTAAAGCTTCCAGAACCTTCCTAAAGAGTGTCACCTGCTGGGAATCAAGAGTTCAAACTATGGGGACAAGGAGTGAAACGTTACTGTTTAAAAGTGGTATGTCTGGTCATCAAGTAGACAAGGAGTAGGTTACGTCAACTGTAATGGTTACGGTTAACTGTCAACTGGAAAGAATCACTGTAGAAAATGGGCCTCTAGCATGCCTGTAGGGACTTCTTTGACCATATTGACTGAGTTGGGAAGACCCACCTACTGTGTCTTGACTGACTTGGGAAAACCTGCCTACTGTGGGTGATGCCACTTCCTGGCTGAGATCCTGGACTGCACAAATGGAGAAAGGGAGCCGAGTAGCAGCACACATTTCATTCCTCGCTGCTTCCTGACTAGATGTCCTGTGAACAGCTGCTTCAGGACCCTGCTGCTCCAACTCCTCTGCCATAATGGACCACACCCTTTAACTAGGAGCCAGAATAAACCCCTTCTCCCTTACATTGATTCTGTCATATTATTTTATCATAGAAACAACAAGAAGAAACCAGGAAATGGTCCACATATTTTAGTTGGTTTAAATTCATACATTTCTATTGGGCATATAGCTAGGAATGAGATTGTTCTATTAAAAAAAGAAGTCAGTGTTTATCCCAAAAGTAGTGTTTAAACATTCTATAAAATATGCCCAAGTTCAGGGCTTCAATTATGTGCAGAATTATCTATTGCCCATTCATGCTTGAACCTTCTGGAGTATGTATTATTATAACCAAGGTCAACGCCATGGTGTCTCTCTTAGTTAGCAGGAAAATCATTTACAGATGCATGGCACATTATTTCAGATTATTGCTCTGGCATTATTTACTTTAGATTAATGTAGCTCTAAGCCGCCCTCAACTTTGCCCACTGTTAACTCTGAAAAAATTTGGAAAGTTCAGTAATAACAGCTAGCTCTCATAAATAGGCAATACACCTCTCCCATCTGGCTCCACATGCAGACAGGGAAATGAATATTAAATCTGACATGTTCAGGCCCTAAAAAACAATAACTGAAACTGGCATGTGATGCTGTAATTATTGTATAATCAAGACAAAGAGATAATTAAACTCATCATACCTGGCTTAATATTTTCATAACTAAAGCTTTTATTCCAGATTTCTGATTTATAAGTTTCTTAATGAAATTTCATGTTATACAAGGAGTTTCTTAACAGCTTTACCTGCCAAGATAGAGGTAGGCATTCAAGTAGCTTGGAGACTTCACTTTCTACCACATGTTTAAGTAACCACTACAACTGAAAGTAACCCCAGAGATCACTTTGTATAGGCCTTGCTTTCAAGTGGAAGCTTTTCCTAGCGCCTTCCTTAACAAATGTGGTGGTTTGAATGAGAATGGCCCACATAGGCTCAAATATTTGAATGCCTGATCCCTAGTTGGTGGCACTATTTGAAAAGGATTGGGAGGTGTAACCTTGTTGGAGGAAGTGTGCCACTGGAGGCTGTCTTTGAGGTTTCCAAAGCCCAAGCTATTCTCAATTAGTTCTCTTTCTGTCTCATGGTTGTTGTCTCAACATATAAGCTCTCAGCTACTACTCCAGTGCCATACCTGCCTGCCTGCTGCCTTGCTCCCTGCCATGATGTTCATGGACTAACTCTCTGAAACTGTAAACAAGACCCCAATTAAATGTTTTCTTTCACAAGTTGCCTTGGTCATGATTTCTCTTCACAGCAACAGAAAAGTAACTGAAACAATAGTTGAGTGTCTACATATAGCAGGTTGTGTGAAGTTTATTATATTTCCCTTTTTGACCTCAGTCCTTCCTAACCTACAAGTGAAAGACATAATATCAAAGAAGATTCCAGCTCTGTGTGAATCTGAGAGTCAGAGAAAGAATATCCTATGAGCAGTTAGAAGCAGTTTAAACCTCATCACCAGTTATCAGCTATGCAAGGACAAGAAGACATAATTTGTCCAAGTTTCAATTTTTTAATTCATAAAATAGGAAAAAGAAAACCTAAATCATAGGGCTGTGGTATTTATTTAATAAGATAATGCATTGGAAAACTGCTTTCTGAAAGTGGATAAATGATAAACAAATGTTACATGTTATAATTCTTAACATTGGCTTCACAGGGGATGAAAACACAGCACGCAAACTGCCAGTCAAAGAGCACCCCATTTTTTTTCAAGAAACTTCCAACTGGGTTGTACTATCAGCTTATCTCCAATCAAAAATTAAGAGTGGCCCTAGTGACAATAATTCTTTTGATTGTAGCTGTTAAACATTATTGAATAATGGTGGGGTTTTATTCCTAAAGAGTTAAGAAAATAGAGCCTCCATGAAAATTACATATCTAAGCTTATTTTTAGGAGCTCTAGAAAGCAAAAAAGTCCTATGGTTAGGAATATATTGTCTTGGGAAAAGAAAAAAACCCTTTTAATTTCTATCTTACTGATGTCCATGCATTCAACTTCTCTAGGATAAATTCTTCAATAATTCCAGAAATTCCAAGGAATAGCAGGAAGCTAATGATATAATTATACATTTCTTATGCCTAATTGATAACGGAAGAAGCATTAATCTTGATTATAGAAACATCTTTAGGAAAAGAGGTCATTGCAGTCTAGTTCCTGTTGCTAGCAATCAGTCTGCTATCTGGGATCTCACATTAGAATAATGATCCTGGCACAGGTAATCTTCATTATAGCATGTGGTAAAATGCACATGTGAATACATTACCTTCAATTGGAATAAGTCTTATGTAGACAGTATGTGCCAGGTGCTAAAGCACAATATTGATATGTATCTCTTAAAGTAAGCAGCAGAATATATCAAAGTCCACCTTTTTATCTGCATTTTAAAATGCCAGTCATTTTAATTACCCATGGTCAACACCAGTCTGAAAATACTGGCCAGAAATTCCAGAAATCAATATTTTAAATCACATACTCATCTATGTCATGTGATGAGCTCTTCTATTACCCTGCTCAGTCCTACATGGAACATGAATTGTCCCTTTGACCATAGTCTCATTCACTGTAAGATATTTAAAAGGCATCTTTAATATTGGTCCACTGTTCTGGTAGCACAGGGCTTCTGTTCAAAAACCACTTTTTGCACTTAAGAATGGCCCAAAGCACAAGAGTGGTGACGTGGCCTCTCCCACATTAAAAGAGAAGATGTATAAAAAGGCACTTTCCTTATATTTTCTACTTAGAGAAAGAAATAAAAAGTCATATGCTGAGGTTGTTAAGAGCTGCGGTAAGAACAAAGCTTCATGCCTGAGACTCTGAAGAAAGAAAAATAAATCCACCCTGCTCCATTTGTCCTGTCTTTCTCTCCTCTTTTCCTTCCTTCCTTTCTCTCCTTTCTTTCTTCTTTCTTTTGTCTTGGAGAGAGTGAATGGGTATGTGCCATGGTGCATGTGTGGTGGCCAGAGGAAAACCTTGTAGAGCTAAGTTCTTCTTTCACCTTGTGAGTTCTGGGAATCAAACTGAGGTTATCAGTCTTGGTGGCAATTGCCTTTACCTACTGAAATGTCTCTCTAGTCACCAGTCATATTTCTACTATATCTCAAACTGCAAAAATGATGGCCAGAGTGATGAATAGTTAAGATTTTTTTTAAAAAAAGAATCTTTGAATTGTTGGTGGAAGCTTTTTAAGGAAGTATGTTCTGATGGCTGGTGGCAGGTTGTGTGGAGCCAGAAAGTATGGAGCCACATGAGCAGCACCAGCCAATCACTGAGACTCAGACAGTTATAAAGATTCTTTGAGGGTCTTTGATCACATTCCCTATGGCTATAGGAAGAGAAACCACACCAATACAGAGAAATGAGAACTCATCAAGAACTGTCATCATGTTCTACAGATGATAATGAAGAAGTCCCAAAATGATATGAATTTATTCTGGCATTAAGAAATAAGCTAACTTGCCATTAGTTAAAGGATAAGCTGATTTGAAATTGTACTACTTTGAAAAGTAATAGAGAGATGATAATTTTCATTCTAGGGATGTTTATATGTTGTTAAAATCAACTAAAGTGTGAGTTCTTTTAAGTCTTGTTTGATTGTGTATGTTGAGCTATGTTTGCCTTTGAAATATAATACCAATCACTAGATTAAAACAGATCTACTTAAGCTGGTGAGCAAGCAGTGAGGAAGCTGGTCAGAGTGGAGGCTGGGATGCTTGTGAGAGGGTGTAACACACTCACCCCAGGAAGAGAATGCAGAGGTGGATGAGATTCTCCAACTCCTGAGAATATGCAGTCAAGTGATTTCCCAGTGCTCCTGGGAAGTGAGAACAATAAAAGCAAAGAGAGACAGGAGGGCTGCTACTGATCCAATGTCACATGACAGAATGTCACATGACAGGGATGCCAGAGACAAGAATCTAACAGAACATTGAAAATTATGTGGAAAGAGGTGATCTCATCCAAGAAAGATGTTGTCTGAAAGCAATCTAAGTAGAATAATTGGTACATTGAATGAAAACTACATACAAACATTTGGACATATATAAAACTATACACACACACACACACACACACACACACACACACACACATACCAGCTAGTGGAGAACTCTGCCCCCACCATA
The DNA here is from genome assembly GCF_949786415.1 of Peromyscus eremicus. Lineage (NCBI taxonomy): Eukaryota > Metazoa > Chordata > Mammalia > Rodentia > Cricetidae > Peromyscus > Peromyscus eremicus. The sequence goes on along the minus strand of NC_081429.1, from coordinate 23,869,841 downwards.
ATAAATGCTGAAAGCTGAGTGACGCAATGAAGAGGTAAATCTGAAAGATGAAGTCTGGGTTAAATATCTATCTCCAATCAGTGTCGTTCACACATGAGAAGTGTTTTCTGAAATGCAAAGACGTAATGTAGGATAGTCAGACATCACAATCAACTTGCAGACAGACCTTGAAGTGGAACAAAAACTGATTGATCTAGAACTGAGGAGACAGGGGTAGAGAAGCCTGTGGGTGTCTAGCAAACAGACAGAAGAAAAGTACAGCTCTAAGATTACCAATGCTGTTGCTCCCTGCTTCCTTCTGAGAATTGATCTGTGCTCCTAAGAGACAGGATGTGGGTTGAGAGAAGAGAAAGAAGAAGAAAAGAAGAAAGAATGCAATGCCAAATTTAGTCAACCTTGCTAGGCACATTCAGTTAAGAAGCAATCTCCAGGGATCTATCCATGGCTGGCTGTCTACCCAGCACAGGGATCCTGTCCCCATACTGGTGTATATAGGCCCTAGGAATCAAACTCAGGTCCTTAGTGATGGAGCTAACTCCTCAACCTCTAGCAAATATATTTGAACATTTTATATAAATACATACATACATACATACATACATACGTGTGTGTGTGTGTGTGTGTGTGTGTGTGTGTGTGTGTAATTTTGGCACTCTTAATATGGGACAAGGTAGAACTTGGGGGTAGTGAAACGAATTAGTCATTTCTAATTGATATAAAATTTACAACACAAAGACAGTGATCTTGACACCGATGTACCAAAAAACATAAAGTCCTATTGTGTGCCTAAAGAGTTTTTAACAATATGAGAAAGTACTGTCTTAAAAAAAATTAGTAACAGAAGTAAAAGTCAAATATTCTGTCTGATAACCAAGATATGAAAAAAAGTGATGTACATACATATAATAAAAAGAGGAAAGGAAAAACTAAGTTCATTTAAGGCACATAAATTGGTATTTGGGTTATCAGAGGTTATTTTTACTTAATTAAAATATTTACTATTAATATATTGATGTATGCCAAGGCATGCTGCGGAGTCAGTTCTCCCCTTCTTCTTTTGGGATGTTCAAAGGATTGAATCCAGCCTTAAGCAGCAAACACCTTCACCCACTGAGTCTTCTTGCCTGCTTCCTGGGGTTACTTATAAATACTTCTTTGTGTTCTCCAAATTTTTAATTTTGCCCATGAAATGAAAATTCTAATATTAACTATGGACTTCAAATTTAAGACAATGTATATTCACTCTATTTCTTATTTTTTTAATTCTTTGATAGTTTCATACATGTATGTGACAAATTTGAGTCCTTTTTACCCTGGTCCCTAGTCTCCTCCTGCTGCTGCTGCTGCTGCTGCTGCTGCTGCTGCTGCTGGAAGCTTTCTTCTTATCAGCAAACCCTCTCCTGTGTCCATGTCTTTATCATTTATGTGAGACCAGTGAGTTTAGATAGAATTGCATATATGAGCACAAGGAGGTTATGTACTGGAACATGGGCAATTTATCAGTGGCTACCCCCTCTTTTCCCTAGCTACCATTAACTGCCCGTAGTCTCTTGGGGAAAGATGGCATCTCATGAGCCCTTCCCTCTTCCATAATGAATGTTGGTGGGCCTGTCTTGTGCAGGTCTTGTATGGGTCACCAGAGTTACAATGAGTTAATTGGTACACTGGCCCTGTCATGCCCACAACTCTGGCTCAGCTGTCATATACTTTCTATCTCCTTTTCCATGATGTTCCCAGAATCTTGAGATAAGAAGGGTGCTGTGGGATAATGCTTTTGTACACTGGTTAAATAAAATACTGATTGGCCAGTAGCCAGGCAGGAAGTATAGGCAGGATAAGCAGACAAGGAGAATTCTGGGAAGAGGAAGGCTGAGGGAGGAGACGCCAGTCCGCCATCTAGGGAGCAGCATGTAATGGCACACAGGTAAAGCCATGGAACACATGGCAACATATAGATTAACAGAATGGGCTGAGTCTAAGTGTAAGAGCTAGTCAGTAGTTAGCCTGAGCTGATGGCCAAGCAGTTTTAATTAATATAGGCCTCTGAGTGGCTGCAGACCAGACAGGATAAAGGAAAACTTTCAGCTACAGAAGGATAGGTATGTGATATAAATTTTCCATTTAGGACCAAGAACTCCACAGTTTTTTTCCCTACTCCCTTTGACCACATCTCTGTATTAACCAGTAGCCAGGGAAATAAGAAGTGTCTCTAAGACAGGCTGAGAGCTACATTAATCCCTGGTTGCTATTTTTAATTTTAAGACAGTGGATTTTCTTTATTTTTGTTTAACTGTGATTTGGGTTTTCAAGGAGATCTTAATCTTCTTAGTTGAGTATCAGTGTTTTCACACACACACATACACACACACACACACCACCACCACCACCACCAAAGCCATGCTTGCTTTCATCACACTAAGCATACAGTTCCTGTATCCGGTAATTCACGTGACTTGGAATGTTGCACTTAATAAAATCTTCAGAATGTGTCATAATGTACTGCTTTTGCTACAGAACCAAGCACTTCACATGCAATCCCCATCTTTAAAAACTGAAAACATTGAACTCCCACATAATTACTCCACATTTCATAAAGTCAAACTTATACATTAGCCTTGGTGAATTTTACAGAAATAAATAGAAGTAATATGAGGACCCATAGCTGACCTTTTGTTACACTATCAATGCTTTTACAAAAATTGGGTAATTAATCATGTCATTTTGAGAATTGAAAGTATTCTTTAAAGTCAAATACTTTTTTTCCATCTGCCTGTTGGGGGAAAATTGCACTGGCAAGTTTATTTTTAAATTCTACTCAGTACAGTTTCACTATGTGGTAGCACAGCGTCAAGGACAATGGCTAGCCAATGACAGGAAGCCAGACAAATGTGGTTACATGGCAATCAGTCGCTCTCTTGGCACAAGAAAACTTTAACTAAAGGTGGCAATGAATTAAGGACTGTTCATCTGACCCCAAGGCCACACTTTGAGACCCCATTTCAATAAGCCCTTGTAAATTCTCACAAGTTACAGAGACAAATAAAATGGCATGGGTATTTTATAAGCTCTTTTACTTCTGATCTCCATGAGGAGAGTTCTCCTGTGGGGAGATGAAGGAACTACAAAGAGGTAGGAATGTAATCATAAACAATTAGGTTAATTATCATGGGCAATAAAAACAGTTTAGAATGAGAATAAAAGTATGATAAAGAGGAAACTGAGTGTATCCTTTTCCTTTTACTATAATTTCTTTTATTTTTCTCCTCAACAAACTAATAAATGGGTGAAGTGTAGGGATGCGTACAGGTAGATCACAAGAAAGGAGACTATGGCAGAACGGAAGGATCAAGAGAATGGCGGAAACTGAAGAGGAGGTTTCTGGAGTCAGAAGTCGGTGCGGGGAGGCGGCCGCAGGACACACTAGGAAATGAAGTAGACAGGGTCTTTCCCCAGTGTGTCCGGCCAGCGCCAAGTCACCCTTCCAGAGCCCATTCATGAGTCCACAGCACACCCAAGAACTTCTGGTCGGCTTTCTGAGACCCTACTTTCAGGAGTGAACACAGAGAAAGACCACCAGGATCTGAGAAATGCCCTTGATACATGATGGGGAGGAAGCCAAGTAAGTTCACACACACACACACACACACACACACACACACACACACACACACATACACACACACACACAGAGACAGACAGACAGACAGACAGACATTGCTGAGGAAAAGAATCAATGCATGAGGCAAGGGAAGACCCACAATCCATCAAATGAGACCAACACTCAACTAAGAAACTAATCAGACAACAATGGATCCCCAGAAACGGATAGATCCTGAGTAAAACTGCAGGCTTCAACTTCAGGATTAACTGTTGCAGAAGCTAACCAAGAGACAAGGTCTTTAAAGCCAGGTGAGAGAATTTCAAGTATCATTCCAGGAACAAACATAATAGAAGAAGTAAATTGAAAAGAAAAAAAGAAAAGAGTATCACTAAAGTGATCTTACCAGAGCATTTCCCAGAAGTAAAAGATGTGGGCTTGAAACAATGGTGAGATTAAAACAATAGGAGAAAAGAGGCCCATTTCAGAGCACTGAGGATAAAAGATGTGACTTGTGCAGAAGGTAGTTAGAGGAAATGGCTGTCGGGAGGGTCCAGTCTTTCTGGTGGACTTATGCTTGAATGACAGCTGACTTCTCAACAATGAAAAAGTAAGAGAACATGGCACCAGACCCTCAACATAATGAAGTAAAAAGAGTTCTGAGTGAAATCTACCTGACCAAGGCTGAAAGAAAAAAATGAGGATAATTTAGTTACACACACTCACACACACACACACACACACACACTTTCTCTCTCTCTCTCTCTCTCTCTCTCTCTCTCACACACACACACACACACACACACACACACACACACACACACACACACCCCTGGGAGGCTAAACAAAGCAGGGAAAAAAATCCCAAATTCCAGGCTCAGATTACGACTGAAGGAGAAGGTTACACATCCCTGTAATCTCAACACAGGAAAATTGAGTCCAAGGCCAGATTGGGACACATAACTATATAGACTGGTCTATATGCTCCATTGCTTCCTCTACAAACAAATAGACATACAATTCATGTTTGTTGTAACTTCTTATGAATGCTAACACCACCCTTTCTAATGGCCAAGAGGTATTTACTAGATAGATGGAAATTGAAGCCAAGATGAGTGGGGCATACTGATCCATACTACATAGTGAGAGGTCAGAGCATCTGACTTGGACATTCAATCCAGCCTAATCTAAATATGAACACCTGTGGGTGTGCATGCACACGCACACACACACACACACACACACACACACACACACACACACACACACACATCTGAAGTGATTTCATCTTCAGATTTGAGCTGACAAAGTTACTCCATGTAAACTCCATCTGGAGGCTGACCTGTGATCTCACTGCATGAGGAACACTCAAAATCACCTCGAGGAAATAAAACCCCACTTCTGAGCAGCAGGTGTCCCCTTGTGTTTCTGCAACACATTAGCCATGTGTGCCTTGCATTCCACCCACCTGCAACGTGCCAGAGGCCCCCACGCCATAGGGCTCCCTAGCTATCTGTGTGAAGAATGTAATTATTCATTCCTCAATAAATTACCTTTGCATCTTTTTATGACACAGCAGTAGATCAAGTCTCCAAGACTATTCTATTTATTTAGGAAAAAAAACCCCACATTTTTCTAGTTCATCCTGGATCTTGACTCAAAAATTAAGTTTTTAGATGGCTATCTTTAAATATTTTTATGTTAACAGATATGACTACTTCATTCTCTCCACTATGCAAATTCATTCAAATAAAATGTAAATTGCATGATAATTGTGTGCCAAAAGTCCCATTTTCTCACAGATAGAACTGATGCAGTTTCTTCCAAATAATGGCTTATATTCTACATAAGCTTCAAATAGTCTTGAATTCTGCTGTTAACCCCTTGACTACTTTAACAAAAGTGAAAATAGAGCCAACTGAAATCTGTCTAGAAAGGGCCTGCAGGGGTCTGCCTGCCTGATTGGTTGACATGACAGATTATTTTCAAAAGTCTTCAGTGGTATCTTGATGTCACTGTTCTTGTCCGCTGAATAAAATGAGACACTGACAATTCGTTTAACTCATTTAAAGAGACTGTCACTTCCTTTCAAAATACTAGCCCTTCAATATAAGAACTGGAAATTCTGACACAGTTAGGTAAAAACCATAAGCACTAACTGTGTGTTCTTCCCAGCCTGGGAGGCTCTCAGGGAAACAGGGCTGTACTGCCACTGTCCTTGCAGCAGTAGACCTGGGCGACTTCATACTTCCCCAGGCTTCAGAAGCAGGGACAGGGGATGCTTTATACTGGCTGTGGTAGTTTAAGTGGGAACGGTCCCCATAGACTGTATGTTTGAATAATTGGTTCCCAGCTGGTGGAATTGTTTGGAAAGGATTAAAAGGTGTGGCCTTGTTGGAGGACATGTATTGCTGGTGGTGGGCTTTGAGATTTCAAAAGACTCCTGTCATTCCCCAGGTCTCTGTCTCTCTCTGTCTCTCTGTGTCTCTGTGTCTCTGTGTCTCTGTGTCTCTGTGTCTCTCTCTCTCCCCCTATCTGCTACTTGTGATCGTAAGGTGAGCCTAAAGATGTTCCTACCACAATGCTTTTGCTCTACCATCATGGGCACTAACCCTCTGCAAGTATAAGCCCAAATTAAATACTTTCTTTTATAAGTTGCCTAGGTCATGGTGTTTCATCACAATAATAAAAATGAAACTTAAACACAGGCCTGGAGTGAAACTGATTGGGGGGTCTGTTTTTGGTTTTCCTTTTTTCTTTTTCTTTGACTATAATAATAATTGCCTAATAATCTTTGGAATAAGATTGCAAGAGGCATCTTGCAGAATGATGCCTTTTGGTTTTAAAAATAAATCTATGTCAAGAGAAAAAAGTTCTTCTGTTTAGAATATATAAGCTTTTTTTCCTTTAAATTTGTCAGGAATGATTCAAGCCACAGTTGATGCTGAAGTATATCTGGGTGTGAAGAGCAGGGATGCTTTAAAATCCTCATCTGCTGCTTTCCATCTTTTTGACTATAGGAACAAAGTTCATGATAATCCCTTTGGGTGAGAGATGGAATATTTTTAACAGGCTTGTGCATGTGGATATGTGGATATGTGTGTGCATTGGGATAGACACCTTCAGACAGGAAGTGAAGAGTGGTACTTTTACACTTTCAGAATTATGTAAGGTTTAGGCCACAATAATACAAAGAATGTGGAAACACACTCCAGGACTAGAGACGACACAACAAATCTTATTCAGTTAATTACAAGACAACGTAAATATATTCTCAAATTATACAGAAAGTCAATTGGTTAAATAATTAAAGTCAGAGAAGAGATGTCCAGTGTGACCTAGAGCTTGCCACATCACCTGAGGTCCCCACTCTTCAATGACTGCCTTCCTACAGTCTACACAACTCCACTGGGCAACATGGCCTCATTTATCAGTATAAAATGCTGTTAAATAGAAGTAAGGCTATAGGATTTCTGTTCAAACCTAAGTTTGGATTTTTATTTACATTATGTATTTACTTAAATGCCTTAGTACTTAGTAAGCATGTAAGGGTAAAAAAAAAATCTAATTCTTAAAATTTTATCTTTTCTGAAATTAAAGATAAACTAATTCCAGATGTCCATTTCTGATTCTCTGGGATTGGGAAGCTTTCTCACACCTTGTCTTTATTTACACAAGTCCCTTCTGTGTCATAACCAGCTCTACAGCTGGACAAGAGCCAACCAAACAGCCCTAAGCATATGTGGGTTTGGGAGGGGGGACATTCTCTCATGCCTCCCAACTCACTAACCATGTCCATTTGTTGGCATTGTCATACATCTACCGTGGGCTTTTCCCCTCTCTAGGCTTCACTCCTCTTTATTCTACATTCTAGTTTGTGCAATCCAACCTTGAACGACTATTTGGTGGATAGAACACATCAGACATACTCATGCTAATGATTAAACAACACAAATAAGAGCAGTGAGTAGGCTGTTTCTAACACATTGGGTTAGTGAAAACTTCTAAAACAGGGAAAGCATGCCCACTGTGGCACTGGCTTCTTCAGAATCCAGCCAGAAAAGGTGAGCCAGTGACACACACCGCTGGAAGAAGTGGAGAACATGGGGGACACTGCTGGGCAGAGAGCTCCAAGACCTTCCAGGGAGCCTGCTGGGCAGGGAGCTGCAAGACCTTCCAGGGAGCCTGCTGGGCAGGGAGCTGCAAAACCTTCCAGGGAGCCCAAGCTCCACAGGAGGGTGTCCTCTGAGAGCTTTGTGGGAAGAACTAGCTGCAACATTATGACTTAGTTACATTGGAGGACAATGACCCTAGTTGTAAAGGAAGAACTAAGAAAACCCTGTCACTTAGAAAATTCCACAAAGAAGGCAGAATACTACATGAGATTCCTTTGAGTGTGTCAAATGGAACGCTGTGGTGGTGTAACTGTCTTACACAAAAGTTGTTGGAGACAATAGCCACAGATGACCACTGAGTACTTGAAATACAGAGATGATATTTTCATATTATTTAATCTTAATTAATTTAAATTGAAACAGACTCATGGGGCTAGGGAATACCAGATTGGAATTTGGAGCTCAGAGTACACATAAACACACTCACACATGCACACACACACACACACACACACACACACACACACACACACACTTTGCATACAAGTACATACATAGGCACACTTGCACACATACATGCACATCACACACACACACACACACTTTGCATACAAGTACATACATAGGCACACTTGTGTACATGCATGCATCACACACACACACACACACACTCACTCTCTCTCTCTCTCTCTCTCTCTCTCTCTCTCTCTCTCTCTCTCTCTAATTAAGATTCTCTGTAGCCACATCTGATAAAGTCTGAAAAGTAGCTCCAACATCCACAGAGGCCTCCCCCAATTCAGACAACCCTCCTAATTCTGCACCAGCCTCTTGCCTTTGCCAGCCATGTTTGACCTTCACTGATTTTCCTTTCCCCCCACAGAACATTGAGACATTTCAATAGATCCAGTTCTGCTCATAACCCCACAGATGTCCACAAGCCACCAAGGTGTCTGCATGCATTTGGTTCCTTTCTTTTCAATGGGCATGCTGCATGTCTGCACACATAACACTGACATATGGGTCGTTATGCGGCATGTTTCCCACTATTTCTTCTAGGTATACTTGCATTGATTACCTTGGAAGGACTCTGGGCATTGCCTGCTCAGACTGCCATTCCCTGACAAAGCAAGGGTTTCTTGTGTTACATTTAAATTTTAATTGCTGTGTGAGCAAACAATTTCTTACTTCACATGTTCCATGACTTACTCCTTTCTCTTCATGCTTATTGTTGATGTTTGTATTTGGAAAATTTAATATCGGTTCTTTTCAGTTTTAATTTATGGGCTCTTACTAGATCGTTAATATGAATAACTCATCTACGCATAACTTTACAAACTACTGGAGACAGAAACAATAGCAAAGATTTACGAAGTTATTTGCATACATTTCTTTATAAGTACCATTTACTCTGCATTCTTTTAAACACCTAAAACTTGAAAATAATTTCGTTCTCATTTAATATTTTTTAATAGAATCATCTATCCTCCATATGAATAAAAAGGAGGGGGAAAACTTAAAAATAAACAGAAAACAGGAGAGAAAAGTTTCTGGAATTTTCTAGGAGAAAAACTTGGCAGGTATGGAGATGGTTCAGAACAAGAGCAAGACACAGGTAGGGCAAGTACATCAGAAAGGCACAGTGATGGGGGTATGTGGCAGCAGGCTGTGAGACACATTTACAATGTTACATACAGCTGCTGGTCTGCACAATGCTCTCTTTCATCCCTAAAATGATTTAAGTAAGGAAAATCTTTACCTGTGGTGTCCTGCATAACGTGGGCCACGGATATGGCCTATTCCTCGGCACCCAGGAGTCGGACATACAGCTTGACCTGGAAGGATTTTCACGTCATGTGCCCCTTCAGGAAGTAAAAGAACATAGATTGAAAACTCTTGCTGAAAAAGAATTGGAAAGCCTAAAAGATGCAAATGATGTTAACTGAGACTTTACAAGTTAAAACAAATTGTCACCCAAAACACAGAGTACTGTGACGATTTATAAAAAATGATGTGGCAGAGCCTATAATGGCTGTCTGCAGCATGGCTAGCATCAGAGACAGGAGAATGAACAGGCATTGTGGAACTTTTTAAAAAAGCAGATATGAGAATGCTCACTTTTTTTTAGAGATTAGTAATGGCAAAAGCTACACAGCCACAAACTGATGACTAAGTTCCATAAATGTCCACAACCAAGCCAGTGAGTGGGGATGCAGAGTAGAGCCCAGCACCTTCTCCCTGGCCAAGCTCCTCAATGTGGCTGTGAAGACAAGGCAAAGAAAAAACCAACTTCATACTTCACCTCTCTCCCTTTCTCTCCCTCTTTTAGTAACACTGTGCTGTACTATTGGACTGCACTCAACTCGCCAGGCCTGAGATGACTTATGATAACACCCAAATAAGATGGCCTCTAAAGATGAACAGGGCTAAATCCCCAAGCTCAGCTCTGTATTTGTGCTCACAAGCATCCATCTACACCTGGACATGCACACTCACACACACACACACACACACACACACACACACACACACACACACAGCTCATGGAATGTTCCATCTTACTTCCTCGTACTAATCTAAGAGGTATCTCTCTTCAACACTAGGCTTTCCTCCCCACTCCCAGCTCTCACACTTCTACTTCAGGCTCAACAAGCTTCCAGCTCCCCTCACCACACTTGGTGTGGACCAGGATTTTCTCGTCTCCTACCTCTAATGTCTTCTGGATGTGTGTAAAGACACTCTCCCCACAGCCCTCTTCAGGAGGTACTTCTCTGGGTACCCATGTGAGAGAAGTCAGTGCTGCTTACCCTTCCAGTGTCACTCAGAGACCTCCTGACCCTCATATTCCCAGACCACTCTCACCAATCTGCTTCTGTCACTCTGTCACTCAGGGAAGACTGACATCCAAATCACCGAGGTTCACTTGATTCTGTTTCCAACAGCTGGCCCAGCTAAGCTCAAAGCCTACCAGGACTTCCTGTCCATGTGTACAGCCCCACTACTCCAATCACTAACCTCAACTCCAGTGTCTTCTTCCCTGAGCCACCCGGCTGCACAGCGTGGACCTTGTTGGGACTACTTTGTCCCCCACTCACTGAAACGGCAGTCCAGCTGATGATAAAAGCATATCCCTTTAGTCAGCTCGCTCAGGAGTCCCAACTGCTGCTGCTGTTTTCAACATCAGTAGATTTTCCAGGCCATCTACTTTCCCCCCTCAGTTCCCTCTCACCAGAAGGCACTCGCTCATCTAACTCAGGACCTAGCTGCCATTCTTTGATACTCACTGCAAATAACTGAAGCTCTTTGACATCAGATCACACCTAGCTATGGGAAGGGGAACCTTGGATCCACTCAGTCAGACTGTTCCCCAAGTGTTTTTACATAACTACATCCTCCTGAGGGGGAGGGGGCAATAATCATGCATGGTGCTGACTGTGCAAAATCCTTCACTCACGGCCAGGCTCTGGCTCTCAGTGGTAGAGCTTACCTGCTGCCAACTGAGAAAACAGGGACCAGTGGGCAGGAACTGTCCTCTTCTGCCTCTGTCCTCATGGCCACTTCCCTCCCCCCTTTCTGCTGCAATGCAGGGAGCATTTGCTTCTCTTCACAGCAAATTCCCCACCATTTTTTGTGTGGATTCACAGTCTCATTCTTCAGGGTCGTTAGACTATTACATTGAATTCAAACACAATCCAGCTTTATACATTATATAAAGGAAAATAAAAACAAAAGCAATAGACCTCATAGTCCTCTCTCTTCATGGCTATTCACTTTCCCCCTTCACAGACAGATGCCTCAGAGTGACCTCTGTTGCTCTCTGTACTTCACTATTCAACCCATATTAACCTATCCTCCTTGGTCATGGATATTCTCAACACAGGAAACCTATTTCAACTATAAATGAAACCATTTGTTAGATGTCTATTTATTTTGTTAGATTAGAGGCTGTTTTGACTCTGTGAAGCCAATATCTAGCCTGACACTTAACTGGCCCTCAGTAAGTGGTTATAAATGAATGGGGGTGGGTAACAACCTAGAATTCTTCCTGTTAGGTGCTCACAGGCTAGAAAGAGGCTTACCTGTAACCGAAAACTCACAGCACAGAGTGATTATATTGCATGAAAATACTAAGCAAGGCTGGGTCTCATGCCTGGTACTATTCAAACAAATTTAAACATCCCAAACATTTTCATTCTATTTACCAGACCATAGAAAACTGTGTCTTAGATACTCCTTGACTTTAAAACAACCTGAAGGACAAATAGACAAAAACAGGAACTGTCTCATCTCTGGCAAGGCATAGATCTTAGGTACACAGCAAGGGCTTGCCTAGTTCTTGCCTCAAGGTTGCCCGAGGTAAAACCCCTAGTAAAAAGCTGCTGCTCCCAGGAAATAGTTCTTAAAAACAAACAAATAAAAACTAACTTTTAAACAAACCAGAGGGTCTGATGCTTAAAAATTATTAAGTCCTTAATTAAGAAATGTGCTTCGATCATATTTAGTAAATAAAGAGATCTAACTTATCATAGTGAATAGAGGGATATGTAAGAGAAGAAACAGTGAGAATACACACAAGGCTTCTTTCCATCTTCAGGACATCTCAGAGGTCAAAACCAAGCAAACAGAAAACATTTCCGTCATCCCAGATGCAGCTCAGTGGATAACACATCATACACAGGAAATGCAACTTAATATTATTTTCTGTGATATTCTTACACCCTGGATTAAGTTATAGTTTAGAGTGATATTTTTAATAATTGCCCAGATGTTTTTGTTTCCAATCCCCGAAGGGCACCATATTACTCTCCTTGTGAGAATTGCAAGGAGAGGCATGGCCTGGATGATTTGGAGGAGGGTTATCACATTAAGACCACAGCGAAAGATAAAACAAAGTCAGAGTGAAGAAGAACATGAAATAAAAATGCATTGAACCTCTGGGTGGTGGTGGCGGCATATACCTTTAATTCCAGCCCTTGAGAGGCAGAGACAGGTGGATCTCAGTGAGTTTGAGGCCAGCCTGGTATACAAAGTGAGTTCTAGGACAGCCAGGGCTACACAGAGAAACCCTGTCACAAAAAAAAAAAAAGAAAGAAAAAAAATGCATTGAGCCTAGCAACTTCCCCACTGAGGGTCAACTCCGTGGAGAAGTAGACAGAGAGTCATCTGTCAGGGGAAAATAAAAACCTGCAAATTCTGTAACAATTTTCATCACTGACTCTATGATAAAAGTACCTATGATGTGTTTTTTTTCCATAAAATGATAATTTTGCCAAGAATATCTCACTGGTAATTGGATATTTAGAAGTATAAGTCTTTAGCCAAGTTTTCTCTGCTCTAAATTGTTTCTCCAGGGAGATGGTCCCAGGCCTTGTCACCCTTTCCTGGAGTTACCTTCCTACTTTGCTTTGCTGCCTTCCTGGCTGGCTTTGTTGGAGTGATAAATCTCCATATCTAACTTGTTTCCATGGTGTCTCTGGCAGCCATTCACACAGTGGCTGGTATAGGGCAGCAACTCTCTAAGTGTGACTTATCAATAAGTACTGACAGTAACAACTGCAGTGATGATCCACAGTGCTGGCTGGGTAGCACTTACTATAGTGCTGTGAATAATCATAACTTGATCCTCATTCAGTTCCAGCCTCGGAAGCCAGTCTCTGTCCCCCTAACTACTATGAGCCACTTGCCACGTCATGCAACACGAACAGCTTCTGATTTACTAGAAATCTAAGGTGGAAAGTTCCCTCAGGCAGGAACAAACTGAACAGCCAGGGTAATTTTGCAAAGATGAACAGAAAACATTTGTACAAAACTGAAGATGTCCTAAGGATCGGGATACCCCTTCATCCTGCAATGAGATAAAATGGGACCCCCAAGTTTCAGACACTCCGTGGTCACCACGATACTCAGGCTGCCTACCCCATATTCACACTCCCCTTCTTGGCTAACTTTTATTCAAGGTAGCCATGTGCCCACCTTTTGGCTTTCCTACAGGCAGACATGGTCATTTGTCATTTCTGTCAGTAGGACCTATACGAAGGGTGAAGGGGAGGCGGCCATTGCTTTCCTGTAGGAAGATGTGAACTCCGTGAGGCGACAAACACAAGGACAAGTGCAAAAGCGTTGAGGAAGGAGGGACTGAGACACAACTTTGGCCCAGAACATTGACAGCCTTGGACCCACCACCAGAGATTGGAGAGTACAAACAGCCCTTTTTGAATAAACGTCTGCAAACAGATTCTACAGTTCAAGCCACTGAAAAAATATTAAGTTAAAGTAGCAACTCTGTTGTTTTTCTCTCTTTGTTAAAACCAAGCAATTTCCCTTTTTATATAAAAAAAAAAGGGTTAGAGCCATTACCACATAAACATGATATGATGGAAGCAATCAAAGCAGAATCAGGAATCTAGATTGTACTGATTGCTAGGAAATGGGAAAGGGAACTGTCCTGTATTTCCAATTGCCCTTCTTGGTGTCTGAGTGATATAATCCACTTCGCTATAATCCACTCTGAAAAGGCTGGGCTTAGCAACCAGAATGGGTCAGAGACTAGGGCCATCCTCCCCACACCCCAAAACTGGCCACAGCTTCCTCTCAGAAGGCCACTTGCTTGGATGTACAGAAAACCCAGAACAGAGTGATGTTAACTCTGAGGACAACAAATGAACTCAGTTCATTTAAATGCACATCAGTCCAGATAGAGCTTGGCTAGTATTAGAGAATAAGGACCAGGATGCAGCATCCTTATCCTTTTATCACCACTGATGACTCATTGCTGAAACTGCATGCACTTAACCTAATTCCTTCAGCAACTTTTTGTAAAAACACAGCATTAGTACTCAGAGGTGACACCCGGTAGAGGATACACAAACACTGCTGTTTGGAAAGGTAGGCAGATTTAAATGTCATTGATAACACACAAGTGAGGATACTTTATCCCTTCTTGTTTTAAAAATAAGGATAATTGTGGAGGTTTTCTTTGTTCACTTTAAGAAAGATCATGCATGTGTTATTTGTCCCCCAGTATTCCACATTCTCAGGATATGTCACCAACCAAACAGAAAGGCCTGGTCCTCTTGGAGCTTAACTTCTGTTGTCATAAATACAATAAACAATCAGGTCAAAGGGTGGACATGATGCCGGACGGAGAAGGTGGCATGCAGGCACTTATGGGAGAGCAAGGAAGAGAAGGTGACACTGGAGGTGGGGTTGTACCTTAAGGCAGAGCAGCCAAGATCCTGCAGTTGGTAAGAAAGTGAGCCATGATGAAACCACAGAGTTCCTGAGGCACCAGGACAGAAAAGAGGGCGGTGAGTGGTGATGTGGTCGAGATGGAGTCTTCCTTCTATTCTGGGATGGACTGGACAGACTGGAAGTGCCACATGAAAAAGGAGTGGATGAGAACATACCCACTGAGCTCCACCCACTTCCTCTACTGGACCAGACTTGCATAGGCTTTCAGTAACCTGGCCAGCAGCAAGCTCCAAAGAGGCAAGGCGTATGAGGCAGAGTGGATACTGCTGGTCCAAGGGATGAGATGGGATTCCTGGAGAGTTCATACCAACAGATGAAAGTCTCAGGACCACAAACTGAAAATGCTTACAGGTGGATGCAGAAAGGGGACAGAAAGGAGGCTGAGAGGGAGGCCAGGGAAGAAAGGAGACCCAGGGGAAAACACCGGAGAATCACAGAGGCAGTGCCGAGAGAGAGCCCCTAGACATCCCACCAGCTCCAGGGTTTGGCAAAAGAATGATTTCATGAAAGATGTGAAGGAGAGTGGTGGGGGAGAGGAGAAGTTGAGTTTGAGAATTTTGTTTCAGGATTTCTTATATAGGAGGTGGGATGAAAATAATCACAAAAAGTGGGCTTATTGTCAAAATATTATTATTATTTTCTTGTCAGAGCGATGATAGTTCTTTAGTGGAGAATAATATTAGAAAAGCCCCAGATGTAAGAGGAACAACCTAGGACAAGGACAGCGTGTGCATGTGCGAGGAGAGCTGCCACATCCTTTGTGGGTACAATAAAAATCTCCACCGTACCTCCTCTAATCTCAGAAAAGGCAGTGAGGTCAACAGTGAAGCAAGGGAAGGCGAGGAGAAAAATACACTACAACTAGAACTAGACTTGATAAAACAGGACATTCGTGTATGCAAGTCCTTTTTTTTTTTCTTTTTTTTTCTTTTTTGTTTTGGTTTTTCGAGACAGGGTTTCTCTGTGTAGCTTTGCGCCTTTCCTGGAACTCACTTGGTAGTCCAGGCTGGCCTCGAACTCACAGAGATCCGCCTGGTTCTGCCTCCCAAGTGCTGGGATTAAAGGCATGCACCACCACCACCCGGCTCCTTTTTTTTTTCAAGTAATTAAAGTGATATAGCCTTTATTTGAAATTAGAAACAGTTAAGCTAGATGCTGCTTTTTTTTTAAACCCGCTGTATCTAAGATATTTACTTGTAGTTTGCAAAGTTTTAATGAAATAATTATCACTCAATGTGGGAGAATGCAAGTAATAAGCATTATCTATCAAACTGAAATTATAATTCAACCATACTATTCTCTCCTGACTAATGAAATCAGAGGTGACCAATGCCTACTGTACTAGAATAATTTCTCGAGCAGAAGGAAGTTGAGTGACCAAAGCCATATTTGCTTATCTTAAAGTTTCTAAATGTCACGTTTTGATATGCATATAAAATGGGAAAATAATGGTTTAGTGGAACTGCAAAAAGAAATTTTAAAAAATTCCCTAAAATGTAAATTTTGTATTTCCTTGATAATCTAGAAAAAAAAAGCCCTTGGAAAGGTAATCTAAGAGTCCTTGTAGCACAGGAAAACATTCAGAACTGTGACAATCCTGAGGACCAGAGCCTGCAACAGTGATCTCTCACATAGCAAAGGGAAGGAAAATGCATAAACATGATTTCCCAAAAGTCCCTTCTACAGACCCGATGGAACTTCCTAGCATCTAAGGCAAAAAGAGGAACCTCGGGCTTTATTTATTATTTAGAAGGAGTAAAATGCCACCTTTGTAATGAAGAACAGGCAAATATTTTCTTAACAAAATTATAAAGTATATTTATCATACATTAAGCTATACACAAATGATTAATTACACAAGGCTCCCTGAAAAAATTTGATGTGGTGGATAAATAAGGGCACTGAACTTTGATGTTAAATGAAATGTACCTGAATGAACCTCTTAGACTGGGCTGTTCACTTCAGGGGCAGAACACTATAGACAATGCACATGCAAATGTGTGTGTGTGTGTGTGTGTGTGTGTGTGTGTGTGTATGTGTGTGTGTGTGTGTGTGTGTGTGCTTGTGTGTGTGTTTGTATGTGTGTGTGTGTGTTTGTATGTGTGTGTGTTTGTATGTGTGTGTGTGTGTGTGTGTGTGTGTGTAACTGACATATAAATGTAATGACATTAAAGAGTAAAGATTACGGATTGAATTGGAGACATTTCTCCATTCAAATATACCACGATATTTCAAAGTAAAGAATTTATACTGCAATATCTTTAACTAAATACACAAAATTATGCTTTTGTTATTAGAGAAGAGTATAGGCCTTCAGGGAAATGTTTCTAAACCCTTCAAAAAGCCAGGAGGAAGGCTCTGCTGTACAGCTGGGCAGACTTGAGTGGTTTACTTGTGCCAGTTCCTTACAGACAGGGCTCTGCTCTACCCATCGCATGTGTGCTTTTCAAATACTTCTTCCCTTTCTGCAGAAAGGTTGCCTCATGGTCATCTTCCTCGTCTGCAGAAACTTTCTTACTAGATTGCCCCACTAGTTTGTTTTTACTTTTGTTACCTGTGTTGTGAAATCCAGAAGCTTGCTGTTAAAATTGATGCCAGAACCAGGCACACAGCATGCCCAAGTTCCTAACACAAGGGAGATTAACGAAGAGGACTTGCCAAGGTCAATGCCAGCTGGGTCTGTGTAGTGAGTTCCAGGCCAGGCCAGGTGCATAGATATAGCTTGTCTCAAAGCAAAGCCACAAACAAACGAACAAACAGACCAATGTCAAGGATCTGTTTCCCTATGCTTTCTTCTACAAGGTTTGCAGCTTTAAGTATTAACACTTGAGCTGTTAATATATTTCAAGTTAATTTATGCATATAATATAAGGGTCTAACTTAATTTTTCTCCATGTGGAAAAGTTTCTGATGGAATTCCCCCTCTCTGTATAAGTATGTACATATAATACGATATGTATATATACATATACATACAGACATACACAATCAACAAAGAGATACTATCTTATCCCTTTCAGTCTGGATGTCTTTGATTTCTCATCCTCCACTGATTTCTCTGGCTATGTCTTTGAGCAATATGTTGAATAAAAGTGTTGACTGCAGGTCATCTTTTTTTGTTCAAATCTCAGTATGATCTTAGCTGTGGGCTCGTCATAATGGTTATATTATGTTAAGGACCTCTCATTCTATATCTAGTTCATTAAGAGTATTTTTGCAATTGAAGTATGTTGAATTTTGTCAGAAGCATTTTCTGTATCTACTGACATAATCACCTGGTGCCTATCCTTCATTCATAAAGTCCCAAAGTTATTGATTTGCCTATGTTGAACCCATTCTTGAATCTCAGGGATAAATCTTACTTAAATGAGCTATTGGATTCAGGGTTTTTTGTTTGTTTGTTTGTTTGCTGTTTGTTTGTTTGTTTTTTGAGACAGGGTTTCTCTGCATAGCTTTGCGCCTTTCCTGGAACTCGCTTTGTAGACCAGGCTGGCCTCAAACTCACAGATATCCACCTGCCTCTGCCTCCCAAGTGCTGGGATTAAAGGCATGTGCCACTATCGCCCAGCTCAAGGTGTTTTTTTTTTGTTGTTGTTGTTGTTTTTTATGTTGTTGTTTCTTTGGGATTTTTTTTTGCCATTTTGTAAAGATGTTTTACATTTTTGTCTATCGGGAATTATTGGGCCACAAATTTCTTTTCATTTCTTTCCTTTTGTCCAGCTTCAGCATCAGGATGAGTCTGGCCTTGTAAGATGAGTTTGGAAGTGTTGTCTCCATTTCAATTGTATATATTATATAGATTTATATACAATATACAATGTATATGTGTGCATATGTATGTGGATATATATTATATGTAGATATGTAATGTATATAAATACACACACATACAAAATGGCATACGGACTGCCATTAGTTCCTTTTATTCTTGGTAGAACTTACAATTCATCTGTGAAACCATCCAATCCTGGGCTTTCTTCACTGGGAACTTTTTATAAATGATTCAATCTCCTTATTTATTATTAGTATGCTCAGATTCTATATTTTCTCATGATTTAGTTTCGGTGGATTGGCTCCCTCTACAAATTTATCATGTAATTGTTCATGGTTGCTCCTTACAGCCCTTTATATCTCTGTGCTATCAACTTGAATGTATTCCAATCAAAGGCTTACCTTTTTATTTTTTCAGTTAAAGAAAAACAACTCTTAGCTTCTTTGATCTTCTTTCATTCTGGGCCATTTGTCATTTAGTTCTCTGATATTTATGTCCTTTCCATTGACTTCTGGCCTAGTTTATTCTTCTTTTGATATTTATTCATCTTTTGAAAGTTCCTTGAGGTGTAAACTCAAATTGCTTATTCCAAGTCCTCCTTTTCCCCTGATATATTCATTTTTATAAACTGCCCTCCTCACACTGCTGTTTTGGTGCATCCTATAAGTTTTTGTTTCCTATGTTTACATTTTAGCTTGTCTTGAGATACTTTCACTGACTTCTTTATCTCTTCTTTGACCCATTGGTCCGGAAAATTATGTCAGTTTTCCAAAGTACCTTGCCATTATTAATTTCTAGTTTTATACTACTGCAGTAAGAAAAGATACTAAAAATTATTTTAATCTTCTTAATCTTTTAAACATTTGATTTGAGGTCCAACATAGGATGGATGCTACAGAGTGTTCTGTGTGCACTTATGATATAGCCTGCAGCTGTAGAATAGAATGTTCTATATACGCTCAATAGGACTTGGTCTATAGTGTTATTCCAATACAATGCTCCCTTGTTGACTTTCTATTTGGATGAGTCTATCCAGACAGACAGTGAAACACTACTATTATGTTTGTGTGTGTGTATGTGTGTGTGTGTGTGGGGGGGTGCGCGTGTGTGTGCTTATTTGTCCCTGCATTTATTTTAATATTTATTTATATAATATTCAAAATTACTATACATTTATATACATACAATTTCTCCTCAACCATATGTAGCTTTAAAAATAGCAGGTGTGTTCACACACGTTAAGGTGATTAAATATCTGAATGCAATCTAATTGAGTTTCCACATATGTGCAAGCTCAAGTGTACACAAGCAAATATGTGTACACATGTACAACATAAAAACACACACACTCACACACACAAAGAGAGGGACAGATAACGAGCTATTAAATAGGTCCAGGTTTGAGTGGATTCTATTGAGCCATGGAAGCCAGAGATGTTCACATTCTTCCTCAGTTTCAAATGTTTTTCAAGTATGAACAGTCTCCTGAACTTCTGATGTGCTGGTGTGTTGAGGTGTGTGAGCTTGCCTGTAGTCTGCCTCTCAGCTCTTCTGATGATATCACCTTATCCTCAAGCACACCCATGGTCTAGTGTGATGGCTGGAAGCAGCCCACTCTGCCGAGCTTGCTGAGATGTGCTTCCCACTGACTGTGACTAGACATGCTTTGGTAGCACTTGCTGAATTTAGAACCTAACACTGGGAGAAGCTGTGGAGTCGCAGCTTAGTCTGGTTTATTGGATTCTTTTTTTCTGGCTGTTGGTATTGTCATACCATTTGGTGGGAGGTTACATAAAAGATTCCTCTTCTATTCTAATGACTTCCATCACAAGACAAGTACATTGCAATAAAAAAAGGGAATGATGACTTCAAAGTAAATGATGGAAGATGTTCCTGTCAATCTAGGAAACATAAACTGCACATTAAAGAATGAAAACTTACATAACCACATTTCTTTTATTCTGCTTTACAATTTGTTAGGACAATAAAAGCTTTTAATGTGCAGAAAAACAGCAGCAGCACTAAGGAGAGTGGGGAGGGTCTAAGGGGGCTAATGTCTTGTAGGAGAGGAGCCACAGTGCAGAATGAGGGATACGTTCTTAGCAGCTGTATCTCACCCCCACCACTGCCATAATGACCTTCACCTCTTTGGCACTTACAGAAATAATCCTGCATATAGAAAAACTGTGTGAAGGTCTGAGTGCAAGCAAGCATAGCAACATTGTTCAGAATGCCATCAGATGTGTGAGTGACAGCAGGAGCCTGAACTGCTGGGGTCAAGTCTAGTGGGTCCTATCAGAAATGGTCAAGTGGCTATGGCTGTTCAGAGTAGTTCTGATTTTGTAAACACAACAACCCTGTGAGTGTCTCAGGGAATGTATCTCAATGGCTATCACTGATGGATGGACAGCTACCCGAAGTTACCACCCCAAAGACCTATGTGATAAGTATCTCATTTCTAATGAGTATCAAAGCATACTTGAAAAAAGTAAGTCGAAAGCTCAGAGTTCCTAACTATGCCACACAATTTTCAAAGTTTGCCTCTCCCCAGTGTTCTCTGGATCCTAGGTTTGTATAGTTTCAACTTCCTCATTCTTTTTACTTAAAATGTCGAGTGAACAAAACTCATCACCATCATACAGTTCTTTTCCATATGAAGAACATAATGTTTCTTCTCATTAAAATATTTGGTTCTGTTTATCCCTATGGGTCATTTCAGGGTACCTCCATTTGTAAAACAAACTGTCAAGCACTACTGACTTTTTCTAATACTACAGAAAACAAATGAACCAAAGGTTTTGCAGGAGATTAAACACCACTCAGCTTGCCTTGAAAGTGACCCTGGGAGTTGCTCTCTCCTGCTTCCCATCCTCCCAGTTGTGAGAGAAGACACTCCAGTCACCGAGAGGACATGGTTTTGTTTGTTTTGTTTTACGTCAGCACTAAATATTAATATGGGCAGCAGTCAAAAAGGCCATACAATCTTCTTTGTGTCTCAGACAGTCATGGAAGTGCCAGGCTGGGCAACAGTGTGTGGTCATGAGAGAGAGGGGACTCATTATCCTCTTAATCCATGGTTTCCTGGGGGCAGAAATCGTGTCCCATGGGAATTCGTATGTTCTAGAGATGCAGTCAATACAGTAGATACATAAAGTTTATCCATCCAACAATAGCCTGCCTCCTTGAGTGGAGTCACCAGCAGCCAGTCAATGGCTCTACCCAGGAGGCTTCTGTTATTTCCCTGTAGGGGTATGATCCCTGCTCAAGCCTCACTCCTTTTCCCTGGAAGGTATTATACTTTCTTAAGATTAAAAGTCTCCCAGAGAAATCCTGAGAGATCTGCTGCCTAACTCAAGACCTTGTGTGTCTGTAAGGCCATGGCCAGAGGTAAGCCATAACTGGAGCAGGGTGCAAATGTGTGAGGCCTTAATGTCCTCCCACCCACTTCATGACTTTCAGAGGTCGGTGACTATTCTGTTTTCAACACTGGCAGAGTTGGTCTGTACATGGGATAACCAAGGATATCCCACCAGCGCCTCTGTACCACTAACAGAGACTGAGAGGGGAGTCATCCAGCTGTGGGGAGGAAGCCCTCTGCCAGATCATTCTGAGCCAGCACTAGGAACCCAGCACCACATTTAGAACAAAGCGAATTCTGCCCTCACACTTCCAGAAGGCAGACACTGGATAAGCCCTTTACCAGGGAACATTTCAAAGAGATAATATCATTAAGACTGTAAGCACATTTTGAAATGTATTATTTTTTCTTGATAAGTCTATCATGTAAATCTGTAATTAGGGACTTCTAAAATAGCTAACTTTTTAAAGCACAATATGCCGTAATTGTCTATTAAGTCAATGAGTACTCGGGGACTCTTAAAGCTGCTGATTACTTTCTTGCTGTGTTTTGGAAGAACAAGTACTTCCAAAAAGATTCCTTCCACCATTCTCTTTAAAATAGAGCAGGTTTGAAAATGCTGATACCTGGCTAGGTCAGCAATTCTTCCGTTTCTATAGGAATGGTCTCCTCTATCACACTGATTGTCTCCTACATGGTCTGTACTCAGAATGCCTTCTATCTTATAACCTAAGCAAATTTTTATCTAATTGAATGAAACTTTTCTATTCTTCAGATTCCCAAATGCTCTCTAGAGAAAGCTTTATTAATTGTTCATTTCTAAATGAACTGTCAGTATTTTATCTCACTTAACAGGACACACAATGGACTAGACCATATGGTATATTTTCAAGTCATTCTGTCAATCTTATACATCTGCAGTGAAATGAACCAAAGCTGAATCTTCTATCAAGCTATGTTCTATGATGTTCATTTGTGTTTAATAGCTAAACTGATTAGCCCTGTTCCCCATGTCCTTAACATAAATGGCAGAGGCTGGATGTATTATCATTATTGGGCATGTTGGTATTCTACTAGTATACACTTTGATTTCCTAATGATATTTCATTGCATTGGCTTTGTAATCAAGCTTTGTAATTACTTCCAAATATAAATCAAACAGAAGCTAAAGAAAGAACAATGACAAAATTATTTAGGCACACAAACCAGTTAGGAAATCTCAATGTTCTGCCTGCCAGCTTCCCAGCCGTGAAAATGTTCTCTCTCAGTTGTGGGGGATGCCTGGTCCTTGTCTCTCCTAGGAGGCCCTGATTAGACAACTCCATAGCCACAGCTGAAAAGTCACCCCACTGAAGGCAGATGTGAAAGCCCACACTGGTAATCCTAGCACTTGGGGGACTGAGACAGGAGGACCACAAGTTTGCACCAATCTTGAGCATCATCTAAAGCTCTGTTCAAAGAAAATAAAGTTGAGGAAGAAGAGACAGAGAGGAGGGAAAAAGGAAGAAGGCTGAAAGAGAGAACACAAGATGGCCTCTAAGACCAAAGTCTTAGGCACAGTGATTATTCAACTCTTAAATGAGATACAGGCATCCATTTGGGGATGCTAGGCCACAGGAAAATACTGGCACAACACTCACTGTCTCCCACTCCAGAAGTGATGGTGTATCCAGGAAGCCTTTCTAAGAAGACACACTTGAGGGAATTCTTAAAATGAGAATGACGTTAGACATAGAAGATAGAAAAGATGGTACAACCAAAGGCTGTGGGGTAGCTTGTGTTCAAAAAACTGAAACAACACACAAGATGTGGACGGAGAAAAGAGGGTCAGAGGCGTGTACTTCCACACTGATCTCTTCTCACATCACCCTCCTCCACTCTCCTATTTATCTCTCTTGGTGCTGGCATTAAAGTGGGCACCTATTTACAACCACAAAGGCCCTAAACGAGCTTGGTAAACTCATTTCCTTTGGTGATCTGTTTCACTTGGCATTGGGGTAGCTTTATGTCTCTAAGAAAAGACCCCACCTGGCTCCATCCATATGCAGCAGGCTGTTGGACAATAGATGAGCCTGTGACCCTCATGTTGCTTTGGCACAGCCAAGGGGGCTATGGAGGGTTCCCAGAAGTTCCAATATGCCTCAGAAAGAAGACAGACAGTTCCTGAGACATAATAGGTGAGCAGTCTGGGACCAAGTGGAAAGGTCTCATAGAGAGCTACATAGGGACTGGAGTGGACAGTTAGGGTCATTCTTTGTGGGGGGCCACCTTGAGGCATAACTACAGAGGATTGCCCAAAGGCCTCTCAAGGACTCCTCTTCATGGGATGGAAGAGCTTAGACATTTCCTTAGAAAAAGCCCCTGGCCTTTGAGCTGCTAGCAAACCCACCCTTCCATCAGATCTGGCTTCTAACTCTTTCATCAGCTAAATAACCCATTTCCTGCTCTCTCTGTGTGTGTGTGTGTGTGTGTGTGTGTGTGTGTGTGTGTGTGTGTGTGTGAGAGAGAGAGAGAGAGAGAGAGAGAGAGAGAGAGAGAGAGAGAGAGAGAGAGAGAGAGAGAGAGAGAGTTGGGGGGAGTAGAGAAGAAAGAGACTTAGCTGTTTAAAAAGGATTCAGGAGGGCAGGGTAAGAAGTCTGGTCTAACCACAGCCAGTCACCAATCTGCAAGTCAGTTCCCTAACTTCTAGATTGAATAAGCATATGAGAACTGATAATTTTATATTCTTCATTCCTATCTTTGGTAACTCTCAAGGACAAAGTACCCTTTCTAGGTTGACTGACATTTTTCTGAGAAGATGGATCAAGTAATCTCTCCTGTGTCTATGCAATCTTATGCTCAAATTAGGAGAGGAACTTTGTTTTTTTCTATATGGAAATGTAAGAAATAAGAGGCACACCTTAGCTGATGTGGTGGCCTCTCACACAGAATGCTCCAGAACATTTCTTGAGGCTCTTCATGGAGGGAATAGCACCATTATGACAGTATGTACTCCACCATACCATTTCACATTCCACAAGCTCTTGTCATGGTGTGTGGGCTCTTTATCACTTCAGCACAAATACTTTATGTGCACGCTGATGAGAACATTTGATAGTTGCCAGGTGGTAGCCCACATCTGGATGTAGTTAAAGGAACTGATTTTCCCTTCTCCACTGTACCTTTTAGACTGACTGGGTCTCATCACATTTTTATTGTCTGTTTTTATTCTGATCTGAATACACTACAAAGAAGTTTCATATCATTATATTTTATTTTGTTTAAGTTTGATTTGTGAGAGAGGACTTTGTTGTTGTTGCCTGGTTCTTTTTTTTTTTTTTTTTAAGATTTTTGGTTGTGAAATTGCATGTGTGTTTGTGTATGTGCAAGTGAGTGCAGGTGTCTGTAGAGCTGCAGCAACAGGTGACCCTGAGCCATGCACCAGGACACTGGATTGCAAAGGAGTTCCTTCCTTGTCAGTGCCCAAATGTTAGATAAGGTTAGCGCCAAGTCCAAGAAACAGACAACACAGAAGAGAAGGAGTCAGAGCACAGACTGGGAAGAGAGGTATCAGGAGGCCTAAGGAAGGGTCACTGTCTGCATCACAAATATAGAAAGGGGACTGAGGCATGCATGTCTGTGGGGGAGAGGTTGCCTTGCATTTGCAGAACACTGGGCAGGGAACAGGAGGGGATGAGGGGACAGAGAAGGAGGAGATGGGAGGAGAGGGCTCAGGTGAAGACTGATTCTGCCCATTTTATCTGATAACTAGAAACTTTTGAACAAATAGATGGGGGTAATTTTATTTGACTCCACATCCATAATATATTCTGATTTTTTTTTTAATTTAAAAAGTAGCCAAGCTAGTTCTTAGCTGAATTTGCTTTAGAGCATTTGCTTATCAGATGCCTGAACCAATAGTTAATTCTAAATGCTTTGAATTGTCCTAAATGTTAATCGATATCCACTCAATGATTGGCAAATACTTTCTGCACAGTACAATTGTAACGAGTATGCAGGAGGAAAACACACCTTGCTAATTTTCTGAGCCAATGAAAAATGCTGAAGAGGCCTGTGCCTTGTGTCCTAGCTTGGTTCTCGCTGGTTGTCAGGTAAAATGAAAGCTGAAGATTATGTTTATTCTCCCCAAACTGCAAGGCTCAGGGGTAAAGTAGCTTGTTCAAAGTCAGTCAGAAATCTAAACCCAAAGCTGTCAGGTTTTGAAGTCTAGCATCTTATTTCTAAAACTTGGCTAATTTTTAGTACAAGAAATGCTGGACACACGGTTTTCCAATGGAATCCAATGGAATTGGTAATCTGTGTGTCAATAATGAATGATGTAGTGTATAAATGAGGTTTATTTGAGGAACTACAGTATGAAATGTGGCTAGGGTTACAGCTTCCAAACTATGATATTAAAATGTTGTCAAAAGGCAACCCTAGGATCTGAGGAGATGACACAGTATGTAATGTGCTTGTCTTGCAAGCATGAGGATATGAATTTAGTTCTCAGGACTCACATAAAGAAGCATAGCATGGTGGGAGATATCCCAGCACTGGGGAAGAGGAAACAGGTGGATCCCTGAAGATTACTACCTAGCGAGTCTAACTTACTTGATGAATTCCAGGCTGGTGAGAGATTTTCCGTCTCAAAAACGAAGCTAAATAGAATCTGAACAAAAACAGCTACTGATATGTATACACACTCACACACACCAATACACATAAACACACACACACACACACACACACACACACACACACACTAACTAACTAAAAGGCAGTCCTGGGTGTCCCTGGATCCTCTGTGAACCACACTTTTGGGACATGTAGAACAAGTATTATAGAACTCTATGTTGGACATGGCCAGCAGAATACCTTTAGCCCATGAGAAAGAAACTGAATCAACACTAGACAGTCGTCCCCCAGATGACAAACTGGGCAAAGCCAGATTCTGGAAAGAGACATTGACTTGGGTTCCAAGCAGTACAGGCAGGACACTGGGAAGGACTACAGGTGGGGGGGTGGGGTGGGCGGTGTGACATTTGCAGTCACACTTGGGAAGATGGGATGAGAATACGTGACAGAGCTTTCCAAGTGACTCTAGTGTAGGGTTACTCTTGAAGGATTACTCAACTCCTGCCTGAGGGAAGCAGCCTCTGTGACAGGACCCACATCTGTGACATGGGCACCCATGGGTATGGAAGACACCAGGGAGCCTTGCAAGGACCTCCGAGGGCACGTACTCTATCTTGGCTCACTTTCTGCAATGAGATTAAATGACACTGGCAAAATGAAAACAAAGAAGACTATCATTTATTTAGACAGTTTTAAAATTTTAATAAATTCTCATAAAATGTGAATGGGAACCAAGGAGTTCAAATTTTGCTTGTTCCTGGACTATTTGCCCCTTGAGAGGTTGTCTTTTGTCCAAATGTATCCTTCTGAACTCAGCCACTTCCTACAGGTCCCTACAGGCCTAACCCAAGAGCATACTTCTCAATCTTTAAGACATAAGCACCTCAGGTTTAATATTCACTAAAGGCAGGCAGCTACATGGCTTTCTTTTTTCCATTTCGTTCATTCAGAAAGTATAGCTACTTTAGACCTAAAATATGAGCTCACTGAAAATAAAACAGGTGTGTGTGTGTGTGTGTGTGTATACACATATGTAACATATATAGATACATGTATATTTGTGTACATAATATAGCATATATGGAATACTTACTTTCCTCCTTGCTTCTTGGGAATTACAATATATATTATATATATATATATATGTATATAATATATATGTGTGTGTATATGTATATATATATTATAATTTGTCTTATAATAGTACAAATGGTTGGAAGGGAAAATACTTGATTAGCAAAAAAGACATAAGAATAATATGCTACAAATAGTCCAAATCACATCTTCTTCTGATCGTCTTATTTTTACCCAATATTGCTGCTAAGTTACTTGATTTAGTCTCTTGTGAAATTTTATAAACTTAAAGAAATAAAATAGATACATAGATGACTTTTGAGACAAAGTCTAACTCTTTAAGAAGATAAATTACCCAATGTCTAAGATTTTCTCTAAGTTTAAACTTCTAAAAGTCTTTGCAATGTTTGATCAATAAAGCATGCATACCACATATAATGAATTACAAATAAAACAATGGAATGTAAAAATTATCTGAACCAGTTGTAGTGGCACAGGTCTTTAATCCTAGCTCATGGGAGACAAATGCAGGAAGATCTCTGTGAGTTCAAGTCCAGCCTGGTCTACATAGTGAGTTCCAGTCCAGACAAAACAACAGAGTGAGACCCCATCTCAAAAAATTATCTTCAAGTAGAAATGTCACTAAAATATCTCAAAATTAACATTAGTTGGGTGACTTCATCTGTTTATAGATGATGAGCTCTATGTGTGGGTTTTGGTTTGTTTTGTTTAGATTTATGAAATGCAATTATTTTGATCTGGTTGTCAAGGATACCAGACACCTAAAGGAAAGAAGGTATGACTTGAATCATATGAATACATAAATCAACTACTTAACTTAAAGTACCACTCAGAAATAAAACATGACTTACTAGGGTTGTCTGTATAAACTATGGTTGGGAATACAAACTGCAGATCAGGAGCAGCTCCTCACCCCTCACCACATGGGCACAGGACACCAGTTGAGGGCTAAGGTGTCTTTGTATAATCAAACCTCTATCCATGCCATATGAAAGGATGGCATGCAATAATAAGTCACGAGGACTCTGTAGCCAAAAAGATTTACCATGTCTCATCCACTCTCAGAAGTGTTTCCACAGTAGGGGAATCAGCATATATGTCACCTGTCCTGTAGTCTTTCTTGATTTCTTTTTTCATGTCTGTAGTCAAGATTTTCAGGAGGTCTCCCACAATAAAATCTGATCCTCGTTAATTTTGAAGAGAACCATAACTTTTTGTTTCCTGTGGAAACAAAGGCATAACCTCTCCCCCAATGCAACGTATTTTCTGACTTCCATTTTGAAGTTAAGACATTCTTAAAATATATAAATTGGTTTAACTGAGCAGTTTCCATAATCCAATGTCTCTCAGCAGCTATTGTTTTTGTTTATTAGCATTTAAAAAATTCAAAGTCAACAAAGCACCATACAGAATCCAGACATCCTGTATATTTTCCATATTTACATGGCTTATTCTTTTCATATACACTATTCTTTCTTTAATGACATTATTATTTTTAAACTATTTTTCTAAGCCTGTCTATATCCATTTTCTTTTCTTTCTTTAGCATCTAAGCACATTTATAAACATACTGTAGCTTTTTAGAGGTTTTCTGTCTCTGGATCTAGCTTTACCAAGCGCCTGCAGTGTTTTCTGATTGCAACTGTACAACTCAGCTTAGCGCATGGCACTGGTGGCTGACTCCAGCCTGCAGGCAGCAGCCAGTAGCCATGCCTCTGTATGCTGCTGAGCATCAGCCCACTTGAGAGACTGCAGGACTAGGAAGCCACATCTGGCTCCTTGTCCAGAACTTTTCTTAGCTTTTTCAGGCCCTTTGCTCGGATATTCAAGCCACCATGTTGGACCCCATATGTAGTTTGATTTTTCCCTTGAGCCTCTAGCTCACAAATAATGACACAGAGACTTATTAATTATGAAAGCATGACCTTAGCTTAGGCTTGTTTTTAACTAGCTCTTATAACTTAAGTAAACCCATTTCTATTCATCTATGTACCACCCACTCTGCTTCCTCCATGTTTCCTCGAATCTCTCTTGGGCCTAGATTCCTCCCCCTGGCTGGAAGTCCGGCCTATACCTCCTCCCTAGTTATTGGCCATTTAACTTTTTATTAAACCAATCACAGCAATACACCTTCACACAGTGTACAAGTATCCCACAACAAGAAGTGCTCACTTGCTAACATTCCAGCTTCTTCTTAAGACACTGACGGATGGAAGGAGAACCGGCAAGTAGAAGAATAAAGAAAAAACACACACAATAATGGAGAATGTTGGAACGAAGGCCTGGAACGAGTGATTAGCCATGCTAGCCTAATCGGGTCAGAGGACTCCCTCAGACAAAATAAGGCACTTCAGTTGGAAGCTCATTAGAATTTAGAGTGCTTAATTTCTTCCTTAGGTTTAAGTGGCTAGAAAGACAGAAATCACACAGATCCCAACAGAATAGAGTGTTCCTCCACTCTTATTCTTCAAACTGCTGAAGTTTAAAATATTTCATATTTTTTGAAAGTTTGATAATTTATTGTATAAGATAAAATTAACACGGGGTGCTTAAAAAAATGATCCAACTTCAGTGACAAATATTAGATTTAGAAATGTTGGCTCAGGTCTTCAAGCCAACATGTAGACAAGAAAGACTGCTTCGGAAAACATGAGAATTGTTCCTTAGTTATTATTGCTTCTCATCTAATCTAAACCCTGTCCTTTGAGCCTTAATTGGGAATAACTGATTTTCAGAGTCAGCTTGAATGGCTATTAATTAATTCATCTATCTGTGACACGAATAAGCACCATTAAGAGTGGAATTCATGCTAAGCATTTCCAAGCAACAACAAAGAGAAAATTACTTACCATATGGTACTTCCAGTGGGTGCCCTGTGACGTCACACCACCCAATGGGGTGAATGTCAGGGCTGTCAGCGTCCATCCAGTAGTCGTACTTATGGTCCCAGCCATCAAAATGAATCTGTTAAAAGGAGTTTGAGGAATTACTATTTTGTTATTACTATTTTACTTTTCCTTCATTGAAATATGTGAAAACAGATATCTGAAGCTGAAATGGAAATAGCATTAATCACAGCTTCAGCAGAAACAATATTTTAAGTGTGCTAACACACAACCTTCTAACGTTGCCATGAAAGGCTCCTGTAACACATTTTCAGATAAATTAAAGAGGCAGGAAAATGAAAATTTTTATCAGAAATTGACTAAAACTGGGGAGAGGAAGGCCAATGTGTTTTCTCAGCTAAGCCAATACTAGAATGATGAAAAGGGCATAGTGCTTATCCTTTGTGACTGTCCTATAGCTACCACAAATACCATGTCACTGTCATAGACATAACAGTCAACAAATTGACTTCATTACAAGCCCATTACTGATGAAAAGGATGTGAATCAAGGCATAAAGAAACAATATGATCCTAAATCCTCACGACTGGGCAGAGAGACTCAGTACACAATCAAGGCAAGCAGAGAAGACAAAAATTACTGGGGTTGAGGAAACACCTCAGTGGAAGAGTGCCTGACTAGTAAGTATAGGTCCTGAATTCAAGTCCCAGAACACACACAAATACATTACTAGATAGATAGATTATTAAAGGACAGTGTGAACAAAGACTCTTGTGATAGGGCCTGAATCAAGTTTAGAAACCCATTCGGTATACCAGCTCATTTATTATCGTTTTGTATTTTATTCATTAAACACATACATGTGCATGTACATATATATGTATATGCTCCCACAATGCTCCAAATTATGCATGTAAGAAATTAAAATTCCAACAATTTTTGAAATGAAAATTAAATACTTAGTTCTTGAATATAAAAACTATGTTATAAAACATGCTGTCTGGATGAAAAAGTGAATTTAGTATGAAGTAAAATAACAAATAATTCTACTCTTCTCTTGTGTATTTTCTTGTTTTCATTGCCAATTAAATAGAGAATACACCATTTTTAATGCAAAATTGTTATTCATGGCATGCCTGATTGTACGCACTAATCATTCCAGCCACTACATTCTGACAACAAACAACCATAAAAAAAATTTTAAAAATCTACTTAGAATGGCATTTCTTTTCAAATAAAAAAGCTTAAGTATGTTTCTGAGACA
Source organism: Peromyscus eremicus (assembly GCF_949786415.1). Lineage (NCBI taxonomy): Eukaryota > Metazoa > Chordata > Mammalia > Rodentia > Cricetidae > Peromyscus > Peromyscus eremicus. Next base: position 23,837,928 of record NC_081429.1, on the reverse strand, counting down.
AGATCTTGGTATATACAGGTTGGCCTTGAACTCTCTATATGTCCCAGGATGGCCTTGAACTCTCTACATGTCCCAGGATGACCTTGAACCCCACATTCATGTCACAGCCTCCCTAGTGCTAAAATTGCAGGCATGCACTACCACACACAGACACACAAAAATGAAGCCCATAAGCAAAGGAAAGTATTCCAGATAAAGCCTTAATTTCTGCCTAGAGAGATTTCCTTGCTTGCATTCCACATCAGAGTAGAATTGATCACATCATCCATCCTGTGCAGAGGACACACGGGCAGCAGTTCAGAGATGAAAAAGGATGAGAAGCTGAAGGACACCATGAGGGAGAAGAAGCAGCCACAAAAGTAAAAGTTTTCAGGGGATACTGACAAGACTTTGGTCAAGGGTGAGAGGATAAAAGCCATGCAAACTCCTTGAGAAACAGAAACACGAGAGGTCTCATGTTACTATGAGTGCAGAAAATAGTGGTGAAGATTCTTTAGTCATCCCTTCAAAATTTGCCTGAGCCACTAAAGCCACCACACATGGAGAAAGAATTCAAATAAGGGCTACTCTAGATCAACCCTATGAACAGGGTAAAGCCAAGAACCAACAGATAAAAGAATCACAAATAGTTAGCTGCATGACAACACCTACTTTTTAAAGAATAATCTCACTTTACACCCCATCACTTAGGAAATGCAGTATATAATGTAATTATTAGACATAGAAGTAAGCGAATGAACATGAAAGATGATCAATGTTTAAAGGAAGCAGCCAATTGAAACAATATAAGATGAGCCAGATGTTGCCATTAACAGAAAAGAACTTTAAAGTATCTATTAAGATATTTTCAATAAAAATGGTCTTCACGGATGAACAGATGAAGAGACACAGCATGGACAGTGTAAATATGAAGCAGGAGAAAGTTCTAGAACTGGAATGCAAAATCTCTGGGGTAAAAATCTTGCAAACTGAATAGCATGGGAGAAGAGGCAGGAAAGAGGATGCATGGCCTTGAACAAAGATGCCCAAGAAGTACAACCTAAAGAACAGAGCGTACAAAGCATACATAATAAATAGGGCCCTGGGGACTTGCCAGGTCACATCAAGTCTAGGCTGCAGAAGAAATGGCCCAAGAGGAAGAGCAGGAGAACAGTCACAACAAAGCAAATCCAGAAGAATGGAAGTTCAAAACCTCCTCTGTACCTCAGTTCAAAACACCACTCTACAAATGAAAGAAGAATGGGAGAACGCAAGCTCAATAAATAAAGAAGAAATTGAAGTTATGAATACCATGAAAGGACAGGACAGTTGGCTGACCATGCACCAGAAACCATGAGCCATGAGGCAATGAAAATGTCTGCCAACTCAGAATTTTAAATTAATTCATCCTTCAAAAAATGAACTAAAGAAACAGCAATAAAAAAAAAACAGAAAAGTAATCAAATATAGATTTGTGGTACAAGAAATGTTAAATGAGACATTTTAGGCTGATGGGAAATAGTGAAACTCCCTTCAGAGGAATAGTGAAGAGCAAAGGTGTGAGGTAGGCAAGGTCAACTCCTCACTATAGTCATGGTCAGTTCACCACACAGCAGACTAAAGAGTAACAGGGTCATCAACACTAAAAGAGACGTTTTTTATTTAGTTCTATGCACTCTGACAGATACTCTTGGCTGATGTACAGAGAATGGCCTCCCTCAATCTGACAAGAGGGGGGGACATCAGTAAGAAACTTACAGCCAGTACCATATTAAATATTATTTCAAAAAGAAAAAGTTCAGTATGAAGGCAAAATAAAAGATAAATTATTCGCACATGATTTTTTTTTCTGTAGAAAGTGTAAGATGGACAAAAAATACAGTAAGAATTTATCAATAGTTCAGAATTAAAGAACAATGTAAGATAATTGTGGTTTCTGCATACTGACAACAAATAACTGTAATAAATTGTTTAAAAATCTATTTAGAATAGCATTTCTTTTAAAATGAAAAGCATGGGTATGGTGGTATAGAGCTATAACTCTAGAACACAGTCAGGTGAGGCAGGAAGACTGAGAGTCCCAGGCCAGCCTGAGCTAAACTGCACAACCCTGTATGCCATGCCCCCACTCCCCACTGCTGACACCCAAAAGAGATCTTAGCAAAGCATGTAAGAAAATAACAAAAAGTGGAAGATCCTTATGCTGTAAGACATCGCTAAGGCAAATTCAATATGACCCACATCCATGGAGAACATAACTATGCCCAGAAGACTACAAAGTTTTGTAGATGTCGTTTCTCCCAGAATGCTCAGTACATTCAATACATTGCACCGAAAACAAGAGGCAAGCACTTGGGAAACTGAGGCAGCAGAATGGCCACTTTCAGTTCAACCTTCTTTCTATAGCAAGTTCCAGGCCAGTCTGACCTGTGTAGGGACAACTTTGTCACAAAAACTACATAACAAAAGCAAAAGACATAAGGCTTTCTTCCAGTATCACTGAGAAACTCACTGTGATGTTGTATAAAAAAGGAAAATGATGTAGTGTGTTCTGAATAATTTAGAAAAGAAGGGCAAAGTTGAAGAATTTGTACCTGGCTTCTAGTTATAGTGCAGGCACAATTTTTAAGGCAGTGTTGAACTGGCTGGAGAAACAAACACATTAACAGAAAAGAACAATATATATGTGTATATATATATTCATATATATGTTATATATGTATATATATATTCAATTCATTTTAAAATAATATATCAAAAAGTATTTGATGAAGAAAGGACAGCTTTTCAACAATGCCCTTGAAGCAGATATGTAGACATTCATACTTAAAACTAAAATGAGTGGGCTAAATCTATCTTACAGTCTACATACAGGTTAAATTAACCTTATAGTTCACATATGAATAAACCTGAAGTGGATCATCGAGGCAAAAGCTAAAACTGTAAAACTTATGATAAAAATTTAAGAATCAGATAAAAACCTCTGTGATACTAGGATATTTAGTGTTTCATATCCACATGCAGTAACCATACAAGAACAAATTAATACATTCAGTTTTATCCTTAATCAGACACTCCAGTTTCTCAAAATAATAACAATAAGAAAAGGTAAGCTCAGAAATTTGCAACATATCCATCAGACTACAGATGACAAAAAATCCAAACAAATTATGGGCAAAAAAACTCACGAGATACTTTGAAAACTGAATGCTAGCAAAGGATCAACAAACAAAATGTCAACCCCAACCTGCTCAGGGAAACCAAACCACATGCCACTGCACACCACTCAAATGACTTAAACCACGTGACAGCAGTCACTGGTGAGGTTGGTGATCTCCAATGTACCAAAACAGGGAAGTCTAAGAAAGACACACAGGACAGACCAAGCAAGCTTAGGAACTCTGCTGTGAGAAGTCAGACCTGTGGTTCAGCTTTTGTACAACTGGGTCTAAAAAGAAAAAGTAATACAGTTTTCAAAGTACCTTTGCCAGTAGATACAATGCTTTTATATACTCTACTAAACACTTTCCTATGTTCGGTGAGGCATCCTTAAAGATCATTTCCAACGCTGCATGTACTTATTTATGATAAAACCTTTCCTCACCCTTTGGTGGGATTCTCCCCTCTCTGCAGGAGTTAGCTAAACTCAAGATACACAGTAAGTATTTTGAATCCATAACATCTTTATGAAAGATATTTTCATCATTTCAGATCTTTATATCTCTAGAGTGAAAAATCCAATTTTAAAAATTCTAACCAGATGGTCAAGTTATTAGAGGGTATTGGCACTGATGGATATTTACAGAATCTCTCTGAAAAGCTAAGAGGCACTTTGAAAACCAAATCATTTCTATCATCATGCTCCATACATTTATAATTTTTCACAAATCTGAAAGTCCAAAAAGCAAATGCAGATTCTTCTTGCTCTTGTTCATATGGACTTGAAACCAGAGATCAGATCATTCATCAATCATTGCCTCTTCCATTCCTGTCACCAGACAGTAACATTTGCAATGTACTAACTTGGTATCCAGTAGTTATCAGTAGCTAATGCCTTAGACATTGAGAAGTTAAATCATCATGTTAAAAAAAATCACTAAGGATTAATTCCTTAGTATAAATCTGAAGTTATGTAAAATCTGAGAGATGCTGTCCTTCAGTGTCTTCCAGTGCCCACCCTGGAACTTCCACTCAGCCCAGTGAGTTCACCTTTCTCTTCAGTCCTTTGCTGGCATTGCAGATCTTAACGCTGTGCTTCATACAGTGCAAGGGCTCAAAACCTCTGTCCAAACAACATACAAGATGGTAATCATGGTAGATGGGAGATAGAATATTTAGGAAAAACTAAAGCCCAGTCACAATAATTTTATTAGCATAAGTAATTACTATACTTGTTTCTCCTGTCAAATGATTTTAAAATATTAATTTCCAGTTTAACAGGCCTTGAACATATAGATTCAAAAATCTCCTAATCTATTCAAATGCTTACATAAGTTATCAGCACACAGTGATACTAACTTACTTATATGTGGTCTTTACAATATCTGGTCCAGCTTCAATTTGATGCATAGCTTAGATAACTTAAAATGCATTAAGTTGAAGGTGGACCCTTAGATTTCATTACAGACAAAGAATTGAATTTTAGTAGGTTATCCTGGCATCTATTTCTCACAGCTACTGGTGCTAATGAGGCTTCAGTTCCTTGTGCTCCCTGTGAGGCAGAGCTCTGAGCTTTATTAAGAGACAACATTCAGGCATTCAGAGTAGTATGCACTCCAGGTGTCTGTTCCATTACTGGCAGAATGCCGGACCATGTTTTTACAGAACGCCACTGTAATCCAAATGCAACAATGCTGGTCGTGGTGCAGCACACTTTGATCGTGTATAATATATACTATATATGTTATATGTAGTATAATGCCCACAATATATTGTTTTACCAAATGATTTACAGAGCTTCTAAGACGGTAAAGGTTTGGCAAAATCAGATCTCAAAGCCAGAAAGGGGTAAATTTTACTGAGAAGAACATGCAGGAAAATGAACTGTGAGGCTATCTTGATTTGCAAACAGAATCTATAGCAGAATTAACACACACACAGACACACACACACACACACACACACACACACACACACACACGATCACTTTCATGGTAAATATGAGATAATACTGAATAATGAAGAGATGATGCTCAGAACAATGGATGGCTTTCCGTGATGACTAGTGCATATGCAATGGACCAATCAGATTATCTTTACATCCAGGCAAGGATGGAGGGGGAAAGGCTGTGAAGGGACAAAAAAAATCACATATATGTACTTCAAAAATAATTTATTCTCATATGTCACTAACCCAAATTTACATACAAAGCTGCTAAGATACACATAGTGAACCTGCCATTTCCATCTCACTGTGACTTTGAAAGCCTTGCTTTCTCCCAGGCAAAATGCACAACCCATTTCCTATGTTGTTCTTTCCCATCACATGCCCACACTCTCTCTCTAGGTGCATACTCTCAACCCCTTTCCCAGATCACTTTCTCCAAATCTACTCACGATTTCCAAAAATCATATACTTGTATCTCCCTTCTATTCCATTTCTAATTCCATTCCATTCCACACATTGTGTGTGTGTGTGTGTGTGTGTGTGTGTGTGTTTGTGTGTGTGTGTCTTTATGTGTCTACGGGTGTGGCAGAGGTCTGATGTCTTCCTTTCTCTATTATTGCTCTTCACCTTTTTCTCTGAGACACTTTCTCACCAGTGAGCTCACCCACTGACTGACAGACTAGACTGGCTGGCCAACGAGCCTCAGGGATCTCCCCCCCCCCCCCCCCCCCCCCCGCCTTCTAGTGCTGGGACAACAGTTGGGAGCCATGCACAGCCTGGGACCAGAACTCAGTCCTTGAGTTCGCTTACCAAGCACTTCACCACTGAGTCATCGCCCTGGGCAAATTATGTGGAAACTTTTAGGTTTATATTGAAAAATTAATAGTTTTCTCGACAGCTAATCTAAACTTATTTTTGTGTTTCAGTGCTCACATTGATCATAATTCTTAAGGTCGTGGTTTTGCAAAATTCAGTGAGCAAATAAATGGTAGCCATTACATCCTCTAATAAAACACTTAGCACGCTGTGGATTAAGAAGGAAGATGGAAGTCTGCATGTTTTAGCTATACACCCTCCAGTAACTGTTGAGTGTAGTCCTGAGGTAATTTTTTTTCAGTGCTTCTATAAGGTATGACCATGGCAACAGAGTGGTTCCTTGATATGTTTGCCATTAAACCCATGGTTTTATCTAAAGCAATCAGGAATAATTTTTTTAAAGTCGTATGCCCTCTCACTTTCATAAGAGAGGGAATCTAAGAGAAGTCCAGCTGGAGGGATGATGCAGAGGTCATTCACCTCCAGATGGCTCCACTCACGACAAATAACATCTGCGTTAAGTTTCTGTTTCTTCAGATCCATGGTTACAGTTATAACAAATATAATCCGTTCTTCCCATAGGCTATGATTTCTCCATAAAATTACCACCAGAAATAAAAATGCTCAAATTTATAATAGAATTCCAAGAGTTTTAATTCTTGTTAAAAACAAATCTTTAAATATCTCATCTCTAGGAAATGGTGACACATTTGGTGCCCTGTGGCTGCACATCTGTAGGTAGTATGACAGGAATAAAAAAGCCTCTTTCATAAGGAGTGTGAGGACAAGTAACCTGAAAATCAGTTTATGATTAAAGCTAACATAAATATTTTCATTACCTCTGCCATAAAGTTTATAAAGTTTGAAGCACTGGAGCAGTAAATTGAGCTCTGACGGCAAACACTGCACATTCACTGTTAACTTAGAGACCATTTCCTTTCACAATTCTTCAGCAGGCTGCCACCACCCTCATCTAGCCCTTGTGGAAGAAACTGTTTCAGTCCACATTCTTAATTTGCCTTGACATTCTAAATTTCTACTGTAGATCTATCTGCATGCTTATCAACTCAAGAAGGACGCAAGCAGTTTATGTCAGAGAAGGTTTCTGTGAACATAAAGGATGTGAAGTGAGGCGGTAATGTACAGAGAGACATTAAGTTTCTGGACGTCGTGGCAAATGTCTGGAAGCCCATTATGGGGAAGACTGAGGCAGAAGGGCTGTGGTAAGCTCAGGGCCAGCCCGGACTACAAACCAAACAACAAAAAGGAGAAGCGTAAAAATAACAAATGGAGATTGTTAACAACAAAGAGATCAGTGTTACCATCAGACAGAGAACACAACCCAAAACTGTCTAGGAAAGTCAAGAAATAATAGTGACAGATAAAGTGACCATATGATGGCTGCAAGTAAATATTCGATTCTCAGTAAGCTAAAAGCAGTGGGGAAATACACAGTTCTCACGGGATATGAGAAAACTGTATTGCAGTTAGCTGCAATTTTCAAAATTTCCTAGTGAGAGCTAAGCGCACAGAAATTAATATGAGGAATGCTGCAAAAATAATGTGCATTATGACACAATGCACACATAGTGAATCATACAATTATGCACTATCCACATGGGTAATGTCAGCTAAATGGAAACACCTATAGATATTTAGGGAGGCTAGGAGCTCATGCATCATGAGAATGATTTTCAAAACGTCTGAGGTAAGAAACATAGCAATCAATATCTTACATAAACATATATTCTAACTCCTGTTCTAATAGCTTACATAAGGATCACAGGAAAAAAAACCTCATGACCTTATAAAAGGAATTTGAGCCTTACATGTTACCAACAGTAAAACATGAAGATCATGAATCATTCCTTTTATATGTTGCCCTGCACAAAATGGGGCATAGCCTTGTTGAGATTGATATATGTAGTATTTAAGAATTTGGATTTGAGCCGGGCGGTGGTGGCGCACGCCTTTAATCCCAGCACTCGGGAGGTAGAGGCAGGCGGATCTCTGTGAGTTCGAGGCCAGCCTGGGCTACCAAGTGAGTTCCAGGAAAGGCGCAAAACTACACAGAGAAACCCTGTCTCAAAAAACCAAAAAAAAAAAAAAAAAAAGAATTTGGATTTGAATTTAGTCTTCATGAAAGCCACAGTCTATAGGGAGACTGATCTCTTAACATCTATGATTATGATAATGAGCTTATAATAATATGATATGATAATGCAAATGACTCTCTGAGCTGTTTAACAGAATAGCCAGCCAAGGGCCAGCCGGTCTCCAAATGTTGGATCCATAGTGCAAAGGAAATACTGATGGAGTGAGTCACTATTCCATGCAATTGTTATTTTTGAGAATTCCTGTAAATAAATTCTGCATTTCTGTATTTATCAATGTTTTAAAATACTAGATGTTTATGCTTATAAAAATAAATCATAATGTAGGTTATAGAAATGAATTTACTAGCTTATGTTTATGCTACAAGTTATAATTTATTATGCATTTTCTTGATATATTTGTAATAAATGAAATATTTCATTGTTTTCAATAAGCATGCTTTTGGATATAAATTTGTTCTATTTAAAAAATAAAAGAGGGGCTATTTTATTATTCAATTTACATACTAGGTATAATAATGAATGTTTATTTTCTGAAATTCCTAATTCTAATAAATTTTTGTACAAGTATATAGGAAGTTTATGACTAATAACATGCCAGAAGTAATAAAACTATTGGTTTAAGACTTTAAAAAATAATAATAAACACTGTAAGAGCTTGCAAATTTAATGACTGTGGTTTTCTCTACAGGCAGGAAAATGTGGGAAGGAGAGTCATAAGATAAGAGCCTCCAAAAATAAGACTTGTTGAATAACTGTTTGCACACAAATAAATAAAAACCAAGGAGAGAATTTGCTCATGTTTTGTTTCTAGATAAGGATTTCAGGACAAGATACGGGGTTTGAACTTGCTTGGGGCAGTTTCTTTTGCTGCTGATGTGAGAGCCTATGAAACTCGGTTATGATCACAATAAACTGAGGTCCTACAAAATAGCCAAATCAAAATGTGCAGTAGAGAAATGAAGGTTGGTGCCCAGGTCTTCCTTAAGATGGAGAAGGCCCAGGTCAGAAGTCAAAACCACAGGAGGGGCTGGTAGGCAGGCCCTGCAGGAACTGCATCTGCAGAAAGTGAGGCCTGTGAAGAGAAGCACAGAGTACTAAAGCAGGGGACTGTGTGCACATCCCCAGGTACACTGGTCCAGAAAGGAAGGCCTTTAGAGACCACACTAGCAGCCTTCACTCTTTGGGTGAGGGGTCGGTTTGGGCCAGTGCCAAATGTCAACAGGAGTTAGGAGGGCAGGAGCAGAGAGATGTTGAGGGTTACTTCCAGACTTCCTTCCTGCTGGACCCAAGGTTGACAGACACTATATTCCTCCTGACTCTCTCCAGAAACTTCATTCTCTTTTTCTCTCCCCCACCCCACATCTCGCTGGCTGCTCTCCATACTGACTAAAATGCTGCGGGTCACACTTGGTATGGACTCTGTTTTTTTTTTTTTTTCTTTTTTTTTTGTAGAACTGATAATATGATTCTGTAAATAATTGGCAAGAATTCTATTAAAACATGGCGACAAAGGAATAAAAAGTAATAACACTAAGACAAAATAAAAGATAAAACAGTCAAGATAGAAAGAGCAAGAAGGGGGTATAGGATACTACTTCAAATTGAGTAGTGTGGCCATCAAAACAGAGGCAAAGGGACAGGAGAAATTACAATGGGCATGGCTGACAGCAGCCAGAGCCAAGTGATCCTGGGGATACAATACCCAAGGCCCCCATGGGCACCTACACACATGCAGTATTCATAAGATCATGTATATACATATACGTAATAAAGAAGACTATGAGGTTTCCACAAGAGAGCTGTGTGCAGGGACATGGGAACATGTTACCAGAATGTTCTTGCAAGAGTGACATAAGACAAGGCTGAAGAAATGAGGCAGAGATAGCTTTACTAAGTCTCAGATAAGAGAGACACTGGTTTTCTTGGAAGATGGTAAGACAAAGGAAAATGGCAAGACCGAAGATGTGAGAAATGGCGCATGGCCTTCAGTGCTCCAGTCTAGTGCAAACAGAAGTCCATTGAGAAAACCGACATGACTATTTGGGTCAGAGTAGGCTTGTAGCTTTTACTTTCTATGGTGAGAGGAGATGGCCTGTGTCGTGGTAGATTCTCATCAAAGAGCAACAAGGCAAGCTGGCAGGCAAGTGGATGACTACTCAAGGTTTGTTGTTTAGTTGGTACTGTCAAATTAGAGAACAGGCACACAGATGAAAGAGGCAGAGAGAGGGGAAAGGACAGGGAGAGAAAAGAAAGCGTTAATTAGTATATGCCTTGGGCCTTACGACACGTTAGTTTTCTCTAGACATGAATGCCCATGGATACCTAAGAGGTGGTGGGACAGACAGGGCCTGTGGCCTGTGTAAGGCTTCAGAGAAACAAACAGTAGAAACAGCATGACAAGAGACGGCTAATAAATAAAATCAGAGCAGATAACTCAAAGTCTGCCCTGTGTGATTCCAAGGCCTCACAGGTACCATGGGGCCAGTGGCAAAGGAATTATAAATACATGTGATTATGGTATCAACAGCTCATTACTTGCTTTGATGCACTCTGTGAGCAAAAACAAGCCTATTAAGAAAGCTGACATGACTTTCAATCTACGAGGTAGATGCTGGTGAGACCCAGATGCTTGTTTTCAGCAAATCCACCTGAGATGCTATTTATAAATGTTTTATCTAGTCTCTTTTACAAAAGGAATTTGCAGTCTCCCCCCGCCCAGCATCACTCAAAAATTGACATTATTTATCTAAAACGCCCAGTCATAATAGACAAAGATGTTGGCTAAGTTTCAAGAATTCATTGCAGGGTTAGTGGGTTCCATTTACAGGATGATTACAATCATGTCCTGGGAGCTGTACTGGGTCATTAGAGGAAGTGTATGCCACTTCTGAGGAAGATGGAGATCCAGCTTAAAGTATGTTATTAATACAAATTCTACCCAGTGCTTGTGTTAACGTAGACCAATCCCTCAGAAGCAGGCAATTTTTCCATTGAAGGCAGGAGTCTTCCCGACTTTATCTGTAGCCAATGATTCATAGCAACCAGAACAATGACTCCTAAAACACACCAGATTTCTGTGGAAAAACAAGTCATGTTCAAGACAGGAAATAACTTTCAAGCAAGAAAGGAGATGGGATGTTTGTAATGAATGCTTTTATATGATTTCCTATATATTTTTTGCATAAATGTCAGATATTTAACTTATTTTTGATGAAATTATCCTTGCCCAATAAGGTTCCTGATATAGAACAAGCAAAGGAGGAAACAGCCCAGGCACTCATTCACAACCTGGGTCTCTTCTCTATAAAATTTTGTAGGACATGGTAGTAAACATTATGCAAATTAAAGCACTAGACACAGACCTAATCATATATAGATAATTTTCTAATTAACTAGTCTAGACCAGAGCAAAAAATTTACTATTTTCTAGCTGAAATTTTTCCAAAATGTCTGTATGCATCCCTGAATATTTCATGGCTAGTGATTTATCTCCTTTTGTTTCTTTTACTTTTCTACTTTGGAGTCTCAGGACACGAATCTCTAGTTATAAACCACTGTCTTCACAGAGGTTGCACACAAGCCTTACTAAACTCCAATGACAGCAGAAGGCGGAACTGATAGTAAGCTGGTGATATGTCTAATCATCGAGATAGTTATTATACAAGTAAGTGCTGCCTACTACGGTTCATATTAAAATGTGATAGAAATGAGCGTGTATAAATACTCAATGGTATTTTTTAAGAAGCCCTCGGTCAGGAAAACATGAATTAAATCCATGCTCTCACCCCAGTAAGAAAGGCTCTTATCAGAACGACAAACAAGAAGACACATTGTTGAAGATGTGAACAGGGAGGTGCTTGTACAACTGTTGCTTGGGAAGGAAGGCGAGTACAGCCATTTGGGGAAACAGTATGGCAGTTCAAAAAAAAAAGAACAGAAAAGAAAAGGAAAGGAAAAAGAGAACTGCTATACAATCCTATGCTTCCATATCTAGATACACACATGGAAATAAAATCAACAGGTCAGTAAAACAGCGGTTTTCCCATTTTTATTATAGTGTTATTTATACTAGTTAAAAAAAATCTAAGTTTCTATCAGCTGGTGATGACTGGATTGAGGTGCACTACATATGCACAGTGACATGCTACACAGTCATACAACATTTGCACCAGCATATATGGGATTGAAGATCATTATGTTAAATGAAATATGACCAGACACCAAAGGCAAGCTGATCAATGGGAACTAAGTTATGGTTGGGAACAATTCTGTGGTCGTCAGAAGGTATGATGATAGAAATCACTTGTGTCCCAGTAGAATATTACTCAGCTGTTAAAAACAAGGACACCAGGAAGTCTGAAGGCAAATGGATGGAACTAGAAAGAAAATCATCCTGAGTGAGATAACCCAGATTGAGAAAGACAAGTATGGTATGTACTCACTCATAAGTGGATATTACTTGTAAGATAAAGGATAACTATGCTACAATCCACAGACCCAGAGAGACTAGGTAACAAGGAGAGTTCATGGGGGGACACCTGGATCTTCCTGAGAAGGGGAAATAGAAGAGATTTCCTCAGTGGGCTGAAGGCAGGTGGGGATGGGAACATGAGGAATCAGATGGAAGGAAGCAGGGAGTACTGAAGGAGACTACTGGAAACAGGGTGGGGGGCGCTCATGTTGGGGTCAGATAAAAACCTGGCAGAGGGGAATCCCCCAGGAATCTACAAGGGTGATCCCAGCTAAGGCTCCTGGTAATAGCAGATTTGTAGCCTGAACTGGCCATTTCTTGTGACCAGATTGTTGCCTAGCCCAATTGTCATTAGAAAGGCATCATCCAGTAACTGATGGACATAGATTCAGAGAACCACAGCCAAAGATTAGGCAGACTTCAGGGAATCCTGCAGAAGAGGGGGAGAATGGATTTTAGGAGTCAGAGGGGTCAAGGACACCATAAGAAAATTCACAGAATCAACTAACTTGGGCTCACTGGGGCTCACAGGGACTGAACCAACAAGCAGGGAGCCTGCATACAACTGCCCTGGGCACTCTGCGTATATGCCACAGTTGTGTAGCTTGGTCCTCATGTGGAACTCCTAACAGTGGGAACCGGGGCTGTGTCCAACTGGCTTTTGGGATCCTACTCCTCATACTGGGTCACTTTGCCCAGCCTTAATGTAAGTGAAAGTGCTGAGTCTTACTGCAGCTTGACAGGCCATGTTTCGTTAACAGTCGTGGAAGACCTGCCCTTTCCTAGTCAGGAATGGAAGAGGAATGGATTGGGAGGTGGGAACAGAGGAGAGGTTGGAGGGAGAGACTGGGAGGAGAGGAGGAAAACACAACTGGGATGTAAAATAAAAATGAAAAAAAATATATCATGTGTGTCCAAAACCTAGACAAAAGGATTTTCAATGTTCTGAACACAAAGAAATCTGGTGGTATTGTGTTCCCCAATATATTGTGCACCCTAATAAATTTATCTGGGGTCAGAGAATAGAACAGCCACTAGATACAGAGGCCAGAAAATGGTGGCACACACACATTTAATCCTAGCATTCCGAAGGCAGAGGTCCATCTGGATCACTGTGAGTTCAAAGCCACACTAGAAACAACCAGGCATGGTGACATATGCCTTTAATCCCAGGAAGTGATGGCAGGAAGCAGAAAGATATATAAGGTGTGAGGACCAGGAACTAGAGCCTGGTTAAGCTTTTAGGCTTTTAGCTGCAGTTCAGCTGAGATCCATTCAGATGAGGACACAGAGGCTTCCAGTTTGAAGAAACAAGATCAGCTGAGGAATTGGTGAGGTGAGGTTGGTTGTGGCTTGTTCTGCTTCTCTGATCTTTCAGAGTTCACCCCAATACCTGGCTCTGGGTTTATTTTTATTAATAAGACCTTTTAAGATTCGTGCTGCAAAGAAATGATAACCAATTATCTAGACATGCTTGCCTTGATTTAGACAGTGCATATGCACACAAATATGTGCAATTGATATGTATGTATATCAATTAAATTCATTTAAACATTACAAGACGTTTACCAGTCAGTGTTCTAACTCTATAACCCCCCCACACACACACACACACACATCTTAGGGGGCTTCTGCTTTGGGGTGGCTTAAAATAATAATTGTCACCCATAGGTTCAAGTATTTGAGCATTTGGTCCCCATTTGGTAATGCTGTTTGTGAACCTATGGAACATTCAGAGGGTGGAGCCTTGCTGGAGAAATCATGTCAGTGGAGGGGGGTGTATAGCCTCTCCCCACTTTCTGTTCTCTCTCTCTCTCTCTCTCTCTCTCTCTCTCTCTCTCTCTCTCTCTCTCTCTCTCTCTCTCTTTCTTGTGTATGAATGAAAAAAATGTGCTTAGACAGCTTGCTGACCCTGCTGCCCACCCTCTGGAATTGTGATCCAGAATAAACCCTTTCCTCCAGAAGTTGCTTTTGTCAGAGTGTTTCATTACAACACCAGAAAGTCAACTGGAACAGGTAGGATGTTGAACTTCAGGACAAGAAAATTAGATGGACTAGAATTATAAAATGCCTTAGAAATGAGAAGCCTAGAAATGGTGCTTTCTAATGAAAATTGGGGTTCCAAGCAGGTTGGATGACTTTAATAGCAGGCAAGGGGGTACTACCCTTTCCTTCGTGATCTAAGGGGAGCTACTGCATCCACCCCAAAGTTTTTGTTGAGTTTGGTGCTAGATGAGGAAACTAGTCCAACCACAGAGCAAATGTGGTCAGGGAGCTGATGGCCATGGACTTACAGGACACTGTGTGGAGGAATTACAGGTATTAGCCTCTTTCTCTGAGCACAAAAAGGTCAGGAGCTGCAGGATCAGGAAGCTGTATGAGAACTCCTGACATCTTGGCCATCTCTCTGCCATCAGATCACAAGGCAGAGGCTGTGATAGTCAAAGAAAAGTCTGTTTTCTCAATATACTTGACACTGGAGTCTTAAGATTAAACTAGCAAATACCCCAAGCCTGCTCAGCTCTCATCTGCATCTGTGTGGTCAGCCTTTGAATTAGTTTTCTTTTTTTTTGTTTGTTTTGCTATGATAACTCATACGCTTTGTGACTTTAAACAACAGACATCCATTGTCTTGTAGTCCTGGGGCAGAGTTCTCAACGAAGTGCAGCAGGTCCACACTCTTCTCAGTGCTCTAGAGAAAATCACATCTCACTTTTCCTGGGTTCCTTGGGCTTCCTGTGCTACCTATTCCATTTTCTGTCCCAACCTTACACACCTGCTTGCCTCCCTTTCATCTTTCCCTTGTAGCCTTTTCTGAGGACATTTTTCACTGAGTTTAGGATCCCTCATGCAATACATGATGATTCCCATCTCAAGATCCTTATTTCAACTGCATCTGCAAATATCCTCACTCAAGTAGGTCAGGATTTCAGATTTTAGAAGTAAGGGTATTGGCATGGACTTAGGGAGGGTCATCATTCAACCTGTTCCAGCCTCTCATTCTAATACCTAGCAGGAGAAATGCCCTGGCCACCTTGATAGAAGATTATATCTACTACTGTCTCTATGGTTATGTCCTATGCAGTATCTATTATGTATCTCTGAAGGAAACACGAAGCATGCCAACAATGAGAACATAATATTACCCTTGAGATACAGCCATGGAGGAAAACCCATTGGTGCTGTTACTGAAATCAGTAAGAAAGATAGTCAAATTTTAGAGACATATTACAAAAAGCAAATAGAAATCAATGTATGAAAATATAAGCTAACTCAACATAAATCTACTATTAAAGAATCAAATGGCTACACCAGAAATAAATTTCCAAATCTGAAACTAAAGCTAGACTGAGAGAGATAAACAGTAGCCTGGCACTAGCAGGAGAAGGAGTCAGTGGCCCAAAGGACAACTTAGTAGAATTAAAACACAAAAGAAATAGGAAATGAAGCATAGAACAGATCAGGAGACATGTGGACACTGTCTAACAGTCTAACCTGTATAACTAATGTCCCTCAAGGAGAGGAGATAGAAAATGAGCAGCATTACTGTATATGAACATGGCCAAGATCTCCTCTAGATTTAACATGAATTTTATTTAACCCATATATTCAAGAACCTAAGCCAATCCCAGATATGAATGGAGGGTACAAGGGAGCCCCACAGAAGAACATAAAGACAAATTACTAAAAATGAGAGGTACAGAGATTGGTGGACTAAAGTAAAAGAAGGCTCAAATGCATCTGTTTTATTTCTGCTAAAAATCTAGAGATAGGTATAAAAAGAAATTGTGCAACCAAGGAAAGTTAGCATAATGTATGATAAGAAATTCAAAAGCAGGCGTATATCCTCTGCTGTGAAACAGACATCTGAAGGATGCTACCTGTGAAGAGAGGCAAGAAGAAGTTGAAGTGTTGGGGAAGCTTTGAGAAAAGCATCCAAATTAGGGAAGCACTCTCTATTTTGACTTCCTATTTGGTAAAATTACATCAAATTATACATAAGATTTATGGGATAAATTCATATAAATCATCCTTTAAATAGATAAGAAAAATGGATTTACAAATACATATAAAATAAATATATATACACGTATATCCCATTTTTATATGTTTACCTTTTGAATAGATGCTGAGAATTTACTGATAAAGCTCCAAACATTCATTTATTCTACCAATGTTAAGGGCACATTAACCACATACCTGGTACTAAATATATAGTAGAGAAAAATACAGAAGGAGAATTTACTTGCAATTTAGGATTGAATTCTAGTCTGAATAATCAGACACTTTCAAATAAATGAATTTTTAGCATATTAAAAAGTAACAAAAGCTACTAAAAATGGGGTAGATTTGGAGAAGTAAGAGTATGCCAGTACAGTTATTAAAATGTAAAGTAAGTGGTTGTAACACACTTAAATGACCTGGAAAGACAGAGGTTTTCCTATGTGGGGAAGAAGACTGTTAAAAATGGGAACAAAGAGCCAGTGTAAAGATGCTGACCAGCAGACATGTTCTGGAACAGCAAGAAGTGTAGTTTAGTTGAAGCACAGTGAACAAGTGAGGGGCTAAGAAGAGCTAAAGGCAGAGTGGAAACATAATCCCAGACCTATGAGTCAATACTACTGGACTTTGGCTTTGCTTTGTACAGAACCTGGGAGAGCAGAGGGCTTGCACAGAGAAGCAGCTCTGGGGATGCTAGAGCCTATGAAGATGGCTAGATTGGAAGTCTAAAGACCAGGAGGTGACAGTCATGACACTCAAGGTGGGAGATGATTGTGGCCTGGATGAGAGTGGAATCAGCACAAGTAATAGGAAGAGGCTTTCTCATGTGTCAAAGTCTCAGTCTATTGTTCGCTGGTGAGCTAGAGAATGAGAGTAGGAGGGAAGTCTTTGATGACTGTAGGCCCTTTACTTAACCCTGAAGGGGATGGAACAGCCATCGCCCAAGATGGGTAAGACTGAAAAAGTTGTTTAAAGAGATGATATTTCAAGACTGTAGACAGTTTGAGGTTAGGACATTTGTTAGAGCACATGAGGAATGTTGAAGATACAGACTGATACAGAGCTTGTCGTTTATCAACATGTAGGTACCATTTACAGAATGTCAACAAGGGAATGAGCACAGTTAAAGAGGAGGAGAGAGCCAATGCCAAGCTGTGGAGCATAAAGAGAGGAACAATCATTAAAATCAGTAAATGGACTCTGAGAAGGAACCACTAATAGATCACAACCTCAGACTGCAGTGTCTTGGTCATCACAAGGAGAAAAAAAAATGGTCAGTAGAAATATAAACAATTCTTCCAAAGATTTTCTTTAAAAGCAATGTTTAAAAATGAAAGGGGAACTAGAGTCTGTAAAATGATGTTTTGAAGATGTGAAGAGTAATACCATTTTTGTTTGCTAAAGGAAATAATTTGGGAATGGGAAAACAGACTGCAAAGATAAAAGAGTGAATTGAGAGATAAGGATGAACCGGCAAAAGTTGGAACTTGATGCAAAGGAATGCACTTTCTGTGGGGGATGTAGACAGTTTGTCTATAAGGACAGGAAATGTGGTCCTCTTGAGAGACAGGTAGGCAGGCATAGGTGACACTGGAGTATGAGTGAGCTCCACTCTGATTGCTTCGATCCTCTGGATGGGAGAGAACATAAGGAGCAAGGATAGGGTGGGAGAGGGAAAGGATGTAAATAGTTAACCAGGAGAATGGAAATCCAATTGACCCCCACTGAGCACCAAGGTCAGGTAACATCTGCATCCATGGCTATGCAGGGAACCAATCCAGACCACTTCTCTGGCATCCTTCATTCCAGAAGGAAGGATAGAGTAGAAGAGAGTTAGAACTACCAGAGCAGTGGCTCCAAGAAGAAACACAATGAATGGAAGGGTGAAGAATGAGGTTTTACCTGTATTTGATTCTGCCATTCAATGAGCTCATAAGGGGAGGAGGAAAAAGACAGAAGGACATTAGTGTTCCTTTCTATAAACATCATACACCATACACGTCAAATTCCAGTATCTTCTCCTACAGTTAACAGTGAGACTTTTGTCAAACTGTAATAGTAATCACTGTAGTCAACTTTCCTCATGAACACAATCTAAACAACATACCAAAAGAACACACAGGCACTATGTACGTGTGTATGTGTGTGTGTGTGTGTGTGTGTGAGAGAGAGAGAGAGAGAGAGAGAGAGAGACAGAGAGAGAGACAGAGAGACAGAGAGACAGAGACAGAGACAGAGACAGAGAGGGGGGCAAGGAAGAGAAAAGCTATAAACCAAATGATATGTACATACAAACAAGATTCACAGAACATAACAAAGAAATAACAACAAAAAGAAATATACAACACTCCATTATGAAAACTACACAAGGACTTTCAATACTGAAAGAGAAGATTATGACACAGTTGAACTGCCATTTTCGAGTCCTATTTTTTTTTCTTTTCTTTTCTTTTTTTTTTTGGTTTTTCGAGACAGGGTTTCTCTGTGTAGCTTTGCGCCTTTCCTGGGACTCACTTGGTAGTCCAGGTTGGCCTCGAACTCACAGAGATCAGCCTGGCTCTGCCTCCCAAGTGCTGGGATTAAAGGCGTGGGCCACCACCGCCCGGCTCGAGTCCTATTTTTAAAATGGTTCAAAGACTAACTATAAGACTCAAACAGGTGAAGAATTAATAATAAGGCATGGAAAAGAAATTTATGAAATCAATTCAAGATATAAATAAAGAGATTACCAAAGTGGAATAAGAATCCATATGTTAGAGGAATAAATTAATCAGGTAGAGGGAAAATAATCAAAGAAACAGAGACACTGAAAAAGAACAAAATAGAAATTCAGGAAATGAAAGACTGAACCAATCAAATAAATAAAATGATGGACAACGTCATCAATAAAGAAGACCAAGCCTCACCCTCTGACCCCCCAGAAAGAAGATCAAAGGTGGAGGACAAGGTCAAGACAGTAAAACACACAGACATACTTAAAGGATCAGAGAACACAACCAAAATTTCCAAAAGTCTTGAACACTCAAAGAGACCAAATCTAAGAATTCATGGGAGAGAAGAAGCTTTTTTTTTTTAATCTGAGATCTCTCCTAATCTAGAGAAATAAACAACTATTCTAAACCAGGAAATACTTAGAACCACAAATAGATATGACAAGATTGGAAGAAGAAAGAAAAAAATTAAACAATCTCCACAACACATCATAGTCAAAATGTCAAAAATACAAAGCAAATAACTAATATTAAGAGCTTTAATGGAAAAATGTTCACTAACATTTACAAGCAGAAACATTAGAAAAATGTAAGAGCTGATTATGAACAACCTTAAACTCTAATGCATGGAATGCTATATCCCATGCCTAGAAAATAAATATCAACAGAGATGGATATATCAAAGAAAATTATCTATTAAAACAGACATAAATAAGAATGTTTCAGGACAAACACAAGTCAGGGAAGTTTTCAACAAACTACTCTAGAACTTAGCAGATACATGCAGAGGAGGAAGAAAGAGAATTTCATGTGTAAGAATGCAAGACAAGGGCTAGAGAGATGACCCAGTGCTTAAGATCATGTATTGTTCTTTCAGTAGACCCAACTTTGACTCCAATCACCCATGTCTAGTAGCTCACAACCACCTATAATTTCAATTTCAAGGGATCTGATACCTCTAGCCTCCATGGACATCCCAACACACACACACACACACACACACACACACAAACCCCCCCCCCCACACACACACACGTGCACACACAAACAACATATATACAAACATGCACATGATTAAAAATTTTAAATGCAGGACAAAATATAATCCAAGAAAGCAACAGATGAACAGAGGAGAAGATGAAGGAATCATGTTAAACACAACAAACATCCAACAATACTAAGAGAAGAATGAAGAACCAATGATTATCAAGCCAACCAAAATACAAAGCCACAAAATCATAAGCCACAATAAACCCTTCTGAATTACAAGCTTGAATGCAAGTGGTCTTAGCTCACCAATTAAAAGCCACAGAAAAATGGACCAGGACTGAAAACATTACTGAGCTATCTGCTGCACCCACCAAAAGAAAGAAAGAAAGAAAGAAAGAAAGAAAGAAAGAAAGAAAGAAAGGAAGGAAGGAAGGAAGGAAGGAAGGAAGGAAGGAAGGAAGGAAGGAAGGAAGGAAGGAAGGAAGGAAGGAAGGAAAGAAGGAAGGAATGAAGAAAGGAAGAAAGGAAGAAAAGAAAAGAATGCTGAGTAGACTGAAAAGTTTAGAAACACAACTACTAAACAAACAGATGCTTCAGACCCACTGGAATAGCAATTCTCAGATCCAGGAAAGTAAAGTTTAAACAAAGACTAGTCAGAAGAAATGAAGAGGGCTATGACATGTTGATAATTATTTATAGAGAGTAATAGGTATTGCAAATACCTATGGATCAGATATTGGGTCACCCAATTTCATTAAACAGATCCTAAATGTCATAAAAGACACAATGGTCTGGACACAATAATAATAGAATGCTTCAACACTGAACTGTCACATCTAGATATATTATCTAATAAAAATAGATAAAGAAAACTAGGAGCCCAGAGATAACATACTATGAAGTAACTTGACAGATTCCTACAAAAAAAAGACAAAACAAAAAAACAAACAAACAAAAAACATCTAATAGATAGGAAATACTCTCAGCAGCACATGGAAACTCTTTGAAAATTGAGCATATTGTAGTCTATACAGAAAGCCTTAAGAAACACAAAAAACACCCAAAATAATCTCTGTGTCTTGTCAGACCACAGGATTCAATAAAATGAGAAACATACAACAAGACTGACTTCAGACAACACAACAATACTTGGTGATTGAACAGCACACATTTTAATGAGCAGATGGTCACTGATGACATAAGGGAAGAAATAAAAACATTCCTACAGTCAAATAGAAATGAAAACAACCTCAGAACCTTCAGGATAGAATCAAGACAGTTGTAAGAGGAAAGCTTATAAGTGTTCACATTCAAACACCACAGACATCTCAGAAAAATAACCTAACAACGCATCTCAAAATTCTAGAAAAGGAAGAAGCCAAAAGGAAATGCAGATGTCGTCAAAAGATAATAAATATTATGGAAAAAATCAATGATATAGAGATTAAAAGAACAATACCTAGAATTAGCCAGATAAAGAGCTGTCTCTTCTAAAAGAATAATGAGGGGGCCAGTAAGATGGCTCAGTGGATAAGGTGCCCGCTGCTCAGCCTGGCAACAAGACTTCTATCCATGGAACTGACAGAGAGGTAGAAGAGGAGACCTAACTCTACAAGTCATCTCAGACCCCCACATGCACATCATAGCACATATGCCCACACACACTTTTCAAGAACACGACAACAATAATAAATTTTTCACAGGTTAACAAAATGTACCAATTCCTAGCCAAACTAACATACATATACATATGTATGTATAAGAGAGACTTAATAAAATTAGAGAGGCAAAGAGAATTGTTTAAAAAAATTTCAATGAAATACAGAAAATCTTCAAAGAATATTTTGAAAATTAAATTCCAACTAATTGGAAAATCTAGAAGAAAAGAATACATTTCTAAATGGAGAGGGCCTACTAAAATTAAAGCTGAGAGATGTATATGATATAAACTGACCTATAACAAACAGCAAGATTGAAGCAGTAATTAAAAGTCTCTCAACATAGGAAAGTCCAGGACCAGATGGGTTTACAGTTCAATTCCACCAGATATTCAAGAAATATCTAATATTATCACTTCCCATACTGTTCCATAAAATCGGAGCAAAAAGAACACTATCAAACATTCCATGAAGCAAAGATGGTGATATAACTCTGATATCAAACCCAGATAACATACAACAAAAAGCTGAACACTACATACTGCTCTCCCTGCAGAACAAAGATTTAAAAACCTTTGACAGAATATTCACAAGCCAGATGATTCAAGAATACACAAAAAAAATTATACATCATATCCAAGCTGGTTTTATCCCAGGGATGCAAGGTTTACTCAACATCTACAGACACAAATTACATAAATATCTTGATGATGCAGAAGGCATTAGACAAAATCCAACATTCCTTCATATAAAATCCTTAAGAAAACATGGATTTTATAGATGGATACCATAACATAATAAAGGCTTTGTAAGAAAAAATTATACTCAACATTGCACTAAATGGTGAAAAACTGAGACCATTTTCTCTAAAATTAGATGGTAACAAGAGTTCCCACTTGTTCCATTGGTCTTCACTTGAGTGCTAAAGACTCAACCAGAGCATAAGATATGAACGTAGAAATGATAACATTTGGAAAAGAAGTTCAAATATCCTTATTTGCAGATGACATGATCCTATACTTAAAAGACCCCACAGACTCTACCAAAGGTCACCTGGATCTGATAAATACTTTAAGTAAAGTAATAGGATACAAAAATCAAACTCTGAAAGTCAGGAACTTTTACATACACCAACAATGAATTTTCTGAGAAATAAATCAGAAAGAAAATATCCCATTCACAATAGCCTCAAACAACAAAATCTCACAATTAATTTAACCAATGAAGGGAAAAACTTCTACAAATAAAACTTTAAGATTCGAAAGAAAGAAAGAAAGAAAGGAAGGAAGGAAGGAAGGAAGGAAGGAAGGAAGGAAGGAAGGAAGGAAGGAAAGAAAAAAGAGAACGCTGGAAAGACCTTGCTCCCAGATTGGCAGAACTAGGGTGAAATCAGATTCAATGCAATCACCATAACATTCTTTACAAAACTAAAACAACAACAACAACAACAAAAACAAAGTTTGTATGATTACGCAAAAGCAATTCTGAGCAGAAAGCACACCTTTAGATGCCTTACATTATTGTACTTCAAGCAGTATTACAGTATTGTACTACAAGGCAGTAGAGATAAACACAGTGTGGTACTGGCACAAAACAGTCATGTAGACTAATGAAATGTGAACTCAGAGATAACCCCAAGTTTGGATACAGTTTTTACAAGAACATGTACTGGAAAAAGAGCCTTTTAACAAATTGAGCTGGAGACCCGTCTCTCTCACCCCGAACATAATTCAACGAACTAGATTGAGTCTCTTGATTTCACATCACAAACACTGTAACTGCTAAGGGAAAACATTATAGAACATAAGTACCAGTAATAAGTTTCTGAATAGAATCCCAAGACCACAGGAAACAGGCCCAAGATTTGACAAATGAGATTATATGAAATTTAAGACCCTCTGCACAGTAAATAAAATTATCAACACAGTGAACAGAAAGCTTACAGAATGGGGAAAAAAATCTCCTGCCAGCTGTACTCTAAAGTATTGCTATCTATGAATATATGAAGAAATATTATAAACACACACACACATATAATGAAATCTGGTACATATGTACAATGGAATTTTATTCAACCAAAATGAAATGACTATTCTTGCAGGAATATGGATGCAACTGGAAAATGATAGTTTAAGCATGATAACCCAGGCTCATAAAGACAAACACCAAAAGTTGTCTCTCATATGTGGATTGCAGCCTCTAGAGATTTAACATACACATTCAGGTGTGAATAAATAAGAGTAAAGACTGGAAGCTATAAAGGGGCCCACTTAACTGTGAGGAACATTGTGGGCTTTAAGAGAGGAGGTAGAGGTGACAATGTAACAAACCCAGGAAGAATACTGGTGTCAAAATGACATGGTGGGGAAAGGAGAGACAGAGAGATGTGAGAGGGAAGGAATAGAGAATAAACAACCAAAATATAACAGTCATAATAACTTCACTGATTTTTTTCTCAAGCTGATTTAGAAAAAGAAACCCCTGAGAACTGAGGGACTTGGTGACTACGTCCACACCAGCAGCTAAGATAACCAAGAAAGAAAAGACAGTGGTGGGCTACTGGGGACAGAAGGAAATGTGGCAAATAGTTTTCAGAAATGATATTCATAGCCAGAGTGAGACAGAACAGGGAAGGAAGAAGTTGTCTGGATGGCAGAGTTGGCGTCTCCTGTATTCCCTCATCCATGTGTGAGGGATGCAGAAGCCGGGTCCACTGGGAGACCCAGGTCTTGTCTACAGTAGAAAGTGAAGAGAATGGTCAGAAAAACAATTCTAGAGGGCACAGGGTACAGGGCTAAATACCAGGGGATAATTTAGAGGTGAGCTGAGACCCTCGAGTCCTTGATAAACTGAAGTATAGTATACAGGACTAAAGAGTTTGATGCTCTTACACCCCACAGGTTCCTAGGAGGGATCAGTGGGAGTGTGTACCTGAGCCTTCCTCTGGTCTTCATGGATGGAAGGCAGGGTCATGCTCTAGGTACAGGGATTACTCTCCTATGTGCCCAATTACCCCTTAGTGCACACCTCACAGCTCCCAACACCTGTCACTTGACCAAAGGAAATAAAGGACAAGACAGTCTCCAGAAATTGAAGCATGTCTAAGTTGACAATCTTCATGGTATACCTTTTAGGATTGGGGAGAGGAAAGTACACCCCCATGAAATGGTTTCTAGCCAGGCTTCCCCAGGCTAAGTTAGGAGAGTCAAAAAGAATTGAGCCTATTTAAATCCTTCTTTATTAGAAAAAAAAGTCACAGGAAATGCAGATGCTACACTTTAGAAATCATGAGTGTTAAATCCATCATATATAGAGATCTGCTCATGCTCTGATAGAATTCAGTAGCATATCCACCACATGAGATAAGCCTATATCCCATAATTCAAATAAGAAAAGCAACTCCTGGAGGAAGCTTGAACAAGCTGACTCTAGCCATCTCTAAAAAGTGGCCCAACACCATTTTGGGAATGAATATTACTTGGCTTCTAAATACCACACATCATGAGTATTCCATTTCTTTTTAAAAGTTTTTTAATAGAGTCAATCAAGCTACCACAGTTGTTACTAATATAAAACAAAGCACTGTACACTGTGAAAAGTAACACACTACACAAACTCAGGCATGGCCAGAGTGTTTCACAGAAGAGCCTATTCCTTCTCCTGAGGTGCCAAGGTCCTTAACTCTGAATTCCATATCACAGGCAGAATGAGAGGCAATGGGCTGGAAGAGAGGACCGAGTTTAGCATTCCCTCTGTGTGAGGATATACGTGGAGAAACAGATGCAGAACAGGTGACTTGGAGGACCACAAAGGAATGCTGGATGGATCATTAGCATCCATCAGTCTTCTTGGACCCTGGGTCAGAAGTGAACCCTCCGTGACAAAGCAGGCTGAGCACTGCCTCCAAGGACAGCACGTCACAGGCAGGATAGTGGGGACAGCTTGTCTCTAATAGAAATCCCCATTGCAACTCTAGCTAGTTCAACGACCTTAAGCAGCGGACTTTGCCTAACTCTCAACATTTTCACCTACAAAATGGAAGAAGTGATGATGACAGCATTGGCCAAATGCAAGGCTTCTAGTCACCAGCTGTAATCTATAAATACCTCACCCAGATCAGGCACTTGGGCAATGATGATTACAGTTGACGATATGATCATGTCAAGAAGGAAATCAACATCTTCCATAGTGACACGAGGTTGGGAATGATAAGATCTGGCAGGAGATCACAGTGTGAGCTGCGCTCCAGCAGCCAGCATATGTACTCAGCTTGGATGTGGAAATCTAACCCTATGTCCTTAGCACATAGGTGACCTGAAGAAAGAAGACAGGTTCCCACTGCATGTGGGGACCCTGGTCACCGGAGGTGTGGAGGCTAAGTTATCCACAGCCCTGCATTCTGCATGACATCTCTCTAATACCAGAACCTGCTCAGCCCCTTACTCACATGATCACTAGGCAGTGGCGGGAGTTCACTCACCTGCCTGGGCTTTCTATTCAGCTATTTACGTACAGCTGACAAGGGCTGCAGTCTGTTGCATGACACTTAGGACAGACAGGATGGGATGAGTCAGTCCCTTGGAAACCTCAAACTATCTGAGGACACACACGCCAATGTACGCCAACAGCAAACTCAGAAAATCTTACCATAATTCCTCAGTTGAAAAAAATCACTGAGGGGTATTATTACTTAAAACAACAACACTATTTTAAGGAAAAAAAACATTTTGTCGCTGAGAGAAAGATATTCTTAAGATTCTGTGCATGGATTGGTTCATCATAGTTTAATTTCTGCAGATGTCAGCTGCTCGTGTGATTGGCCTTAGCCTATATGGAAACCCTAAGCTTCCCATGTTGGAACAACAAAAATGGAATTTTCCAAAGGAAGTTTCCAGAACTCTGTAAACCCACACCCATTTGTGGTAGACTCCATGACCAGCAGATGGGTGAAGCACCAGCGTAAGTCCTTCTCAGGTGCTCTCCTCCTTCCTTCTTTCTTCAACTGCCCCATCAACCCCAATCCATTCATCCTTCATCATCTCTCTGTGACTCTTCTCACGTTCTTATCCAACATCCATACACAGGGGGATGTCAGCCTCACAACAGGTCATCAATACGTCTTTCATCACCAGTACTGGAAACACTAGCTCATGCCTAACCAAACTTCCTCTGAATAGAACCTGGAGGGAGTGTCCTAAAATGACCATGAAATGGCTCATTTTATCTCTTAAAGTTTCAGCCTTCAGTTCAATTTCTGAACCAAATAAATATTCACTACAAGTCCTATCACTTAGAAAAATGTATTTGTTTCTATGCAGCTACCTATTCAAAAGAAAATGTCCAAAGACTTTAAGGTATAAAACTCTAATCTCCTTCTCAAGATGAAAATGTTCAGAACAGGTGTTAAGAGGCTTTAGTGCAAAGCCTGCAAGGTCAGAGCCCCTTACTATCTTGGTAATAAGCCCACAGGTATCTGATGGGGGTAGAGCAATGGTCCTGCTTTAAGACCTTATTCTTGAAGATCTGCAGAGCGGCAGAGATAATTGCTGGTGATAGAGGTGAGGGACACTCTAGCTTTATATTTCCTGTGATCTGTCTTCCTTTGGAGACACAGACTTCTGCTATTACTGGTAGCCTTGACTAAGCCTCTTTCTATATCTCCACCCCAGGGGAGAGTTTGTTAATCAGCAGTGTAGCCACAGGGATTGAAAACAGTCAGGGATTGTTTTCAATCTCATCTCTCCTCCCCAAGTTCCTCCCATCGGAGTAACAGAGAATTGCTGCTGGAGTGGCTGTCTTGGGATGCCATGAGTACAACATTGTTGGTTGTCTCTCACGGTCAAATGGAGAAAGACCAAGTTCAAGAGAAAAGTTAGCCCAACAACAGTAAGGAATCTGGGAGACTCAGAGGAATTCAGGGGGGGGGAGGGAGGGAGGGAGGGAGGAAGGGAGGGAGGAGGAGAGAGAGAGAGGGACAGAGAGAGGGGGGGGAGGCAGGCACAGGCTTGGTGGCATAGACCTCTAGGAAGTTACTTGGGGGTATGAATCAGGAAGATCAAAGTTCAAGGCAAACCTGGGCACCTTAGAAAAAACTCTCTCAAAATTCAAAAGAAAAAAAAAAGAAGTAAAACAGGTCTGGGTGCATAGTCTATGGTAGACCAGCCTGCTTAGGATGCGTGACATCCTGGAACTGATCCCCAATACTACCCTAGATGAAAGACAGAGTGTGTGCATGTGAAAGAGTGAACAGAAAGATGGAGTGACTCACTTGAGACCCTGGATCCAGTTATGCTTACAGATAGTTCACATGTCTTCCTATCTAGTGAGCCAAGAAATCTGTCACAAAACCTTGCTTTTGTTGGTCCATGCTCTATTAGCCCTGGATTTCTCTTACTTGCTACTGTAGAAGCATGGTAAATGTTCCTTAGCAATTCCTTTGAAGTTAGTTCTATCACAAGACAAGACTGAGCAGGATCTCAGAGTTAAGCTTAAACCTAGACCTCAAATGGCTATTCTGGCTATTGACAGTTACTAGTGGTTCTTTAGCCATCTGGGAACTGTGCTAAGGCTACTGGCAGGGTTCTACATGGCCCTTGAGCTGGTTCTCTCCATCCAGCATCTGTCTCTTCATGTTCAGCAGATCATTCCAAGCTCCATTCAGTCAAGGTTTCTGACAGGCACAGCCTTCTAAGTTACAGATGTATTTCCTTTCAGTGCTGTGCTCTGAATTATTTGAAGGCAGTAGTCTTCATTTACAGGCAGAAGCCCCAAAGTCTCTATGCCCAATGCAAAAGAGATGGGCTCTGATGGGTGACATGGGATCTTCTCTTCATCACTCATCATTGCCAAGGATTACCAGATTTACATTTCTCCAAGCTATTGTACTCGTTAAAGTTCATCTGAATATTGATTTCATCATTTAAAATTTTCTTTGTCGGTATTCTATATCCACAGTAAAACTATGAGGAACACAACCTGAACATATGATCCCCGGACCAAAGCTCACTGACAGCTGGACCTACTCACACTCACCTTGAGTAAAACTCTTATTCTAACCCAATCAGTCTGTTTCATTTCTTCATCTGATGTGCTTCCTGTGTAGAATAGTATTTCTGATGCTTATCAGAGGAAAGCCCAGAGAATCTGTACTACTCTCAATGTACTTCGCTCACTGTGATCTCAGGTAAAACTCTGTGTCTCATGGGATTATTTGCCCTTTTTTTGTAATGCAGCCTATGCCATGCTCTGACCACTGGCTGAATAACAAATATTTCTTTAAAATAATCATGGATCTAAAGAATGCTGACCTCTGCTGCTTCTTTTTCTCACACATTCCTTGGCCTGTTTCTCCTCAATTCACCTGCTTTGAACTTTAACAAAATCAATCTCTACAAATGACATAACTTAAAAAAAATTCTACAAACTAGCCAGAACTGCAAAGAAACGACCACGTGTTGGAGGAAGCACTAAATTAAGGGTTCCTGGCCTTTTCAGTGTGGGCAATGACAGGCGAGGCACTTACAGTTCTGTGAGTACAGACATCTTACCTGAGTCTGAGGAGGCAGTATATGATTTTTGTGATGTTCACAACCCCCAAAATATATCTTAGGGTAGAAATATAAAGGCCAATATGAATGTTTAGATGATTTTGAAGCTTGAAAATTAATCATCAAGGAATTACTAATTTTTCCTGGTGTTTATTCAGTGCTTTCCCATTTTCTGAATTGTACATTTGATTTTAAATCTGTTGCGGTGGTCACAGTAACATTAAGGATATAGCACAGAGCTGGCCTGGAGACACAGTTGATAGAGAAGACAAAGGAATTAACTATGAATGAATTCCAGTATAACAGAGTGTCACACCCTGAGGGAAGCTCATGACCTCATACTGTGCCAGAGTCTTTATTATATTTTTCTTTACTTGTTAAAATTGCTGTATATTAAATTTAAATTTTAACAGGTTTCATTGTGACACTCACACACATGTACAATGTACTTTGGTCATATTTATCACCCTCCCACCCGGTTCCCTCTCTTTTATCCCTTCCTCATCCCTGATAATATCTTACCTAGCACTTCTTAAGGTAGACATGTGCTGGCTTCCACTTCTACATGTTCCTGAATGCCCCATAGCTGTGATGTTCAATATAATGGCTATTTCAGCTTTATTGATCACAGATAGAACAGAGACAGGACATGCCCATCTCTGTAGAAAGTTCAATCAACAGAGCTGCCTCAGATGACTGGGTGCACAGAGCTCATTGGCAGAACACATGGGTAGAATTTACCGCCCAGAAGTGGATAAAAACAACCCAAGAAAGGGAAGCTGAAGGTCTAGGCCAGGCATTGCTGGTCAGTGGGAGAGCTCTGTGACACCTTTCAGAGACAACAACAAACTACACTTCAGCATAAAGTATCACTATTTTGGGGGCTGGAGAGATGGCTCAGAGGTTAAGAGAGCTGGCTGTTCTTCCAGAGGCCCTGAGTTCAATTCCCAGCACCCACATGGTGGCTCACAACCATCTATAATGAGATCTGGCGCCCTCTTCTGGCCTGCAGGGATACGTGCAAACAGAACACTGTATACATAATAAATAAATAAATCTTTTTTAAAAAAGTATCACTATTTCAGTACAACATTGGCTTATGGGCGATAAAAGATGAAACACAGTGAACAATATCGGCAAGGCATGCGTCTCTGTCATATTTAGAGGTCTGGCGGCAGCCAAAAGCTTCAAGAGTTTTTCACAAGAGCATTTAGGCAGAATTAGCAAAACAGCCTGTGAAGGGATGGACCAAACAGACTCTGGCAGCAGGAAGCCACTGCTGCATAAGCCAGCACTAGGCCCTGATGCAAACTCAAGGACACTGAGGAGAGGCAGACGGGTTAAGAGCACACTCATAGAGGCCAGTACCACAGCCTTTCTAAGACAGGGGCAAAGCATGGTGGCATAAACGGTGTTATTATCCAGAAATCTAGGCAGACATGAGAAACAGTGTGGAGCTGTAACAGTATTTTGCATGAAATAAATCAGTTAAGAATTTGGGGTAGGGGAAGGTCTATTTATTGAATAGATTGAAATCACCATGTTTAGAAGACACCATGTCTTCTGCTACCACTACCTGTCAGAAGACTTCTCATGCTTGGTTAAAAAGTAGAGAAATGAACTTAGGTCTGGA
Organism: Peromyscus eremicus; assembly: GCF_949786415.1. Taxonomy (NCBI): domain Eukaryota; kingdom Metazoa; phylum Chordata; class Mammalia; order Rodentia; family Cricetidae; genus Peromyscus; species Peromyscus eremicus. The sequence goes on along the minus strand of NC_081429.1, from coordinate 23,806,897 downwards.
GATCGCTTTAGACAAGGGAAATGTGCCAAACAGGAAACACAATCTGGACCCTTCCTACTGCTCGCAGCTTTTGACATTACTGTTATATTATTTTAACAGAAGGAGAATATTATTACTGGAAAATCACTAGCGACCATTACTGTTCAGAATACCATTTATTATCCATTATGCATCCATTACTACTCTACAGTCTCACTGTTCGTCATATGTTATTAGTATAATGGCCTCATAATGGGTTCTGATTCTTTGACAGTGTTAAAATTCTACCATGATTCACTATGTCAACATTTCAGGGAAGAAAGCATAATCTACAATGAAATAATGCATGATTGAAATTACTCAAATGTTACATAACCCTTAGCCATGCTAATAATAATCATGCTGCTTACTAAGAAAGATAGACTAGGAGCACAAAGCCACCAATGTATACAGTGTCTCATGTGGCTTATAGATAACTACTTTTTGGAAAGCAATATGTTGATGGCATCTAGTTAATCCAAAGACTAATGCATATTTGTTTTGCATATATTGCAAGCAATAAATAATCCTTAGTAAATGGTTATTTACTGACCAGCCTATCAGTGTATTTTTATTTATAACTCACACTGATTCAAATGTTTGCTATGTACTCATGAAAAGCCAGCTAATGAACTTCTAGGAAAGGATGGCAGATTAGAAGCTGTTTCTCTATAACATGGTGAATGAGAAGTGTCAGGATAACAAGGAGTAGACTCTATCTCAAAGAGAGAGAAAGGGTGGAAGAGCAAAGAAATCATAAAAGTGGTGAGTGGACAACAGAAATTGGAGGAGAAATATGAGGGGAAGCATGGAAAACATGAGCCAGTAGCACATGGCTCCTGGGGTGAGGCTGTCTGGCCAGGGGAGGGGAAGCAAAAAAGAGGAGGCATCCAAGAGGTGAGTTAGGTACGCCTCCTAAAAAGAAACTGGAAGCACTAACTTCATGGGTACCCACAATTCTTGTTGGCTAAGAATTCAACTAAGGAGTCAAGTGAGACTTGACTCTGCTATCACAGTTCCGTTATGGACACCAGACCCAATTTCTCTTGTTCCATGTCTTAGAGATTTGTGGCCAGGTTTCATCTTGAGATTGAATCTATTGTTTAAGAGCGAGCTACTCAGGGGCCTGTTAACAAAGAACAATCACAGGTCGGGTGGCCCAGAGGCAACCTACTACAGTGTCTGTGTAGAAGAGGGCTACCTGAGACAGCTGTACATCTCTTGGTGTGACCTCCTGGAAGGTATACAAACTGGAGGGAGTGAGAATCTGAGTGTCCCTATGGTGCAAAGGTAAAATCAGTCAGATGTTGCTCCTGGCATACAAAGGAGAGAAGCCCTAAAGTGAATTCCACAGCATTGAGCAACCATCCTTGACCACTCTGGGTTCAGCACTAGATTGAACAGGCTGTGATGAGGAAGTGATGTGGCTAAGCTTAGAGCCAATGAGAAGGCAGAACAGGAAGGCAATAAAGGCATAGGTTAGATAGGAAGAAGTTCTGTTGGGAAGCTACTGCAAGGTGGTAAGTTAAGGTTAGTCAGTGGCTATTCGCTATTTCTCTGATCTCTTTGGCTATTATCCCTGTATTTAGCTCTGTGTTTCTTATTTAATAAGACTATTTAGAAATTCATCTACAATCATGGAAGAAATTACTTGAAGGAGCCCTACTCACAGACAATGATTGTCTCAATCATGAGAGCACAGAAAAGAACAGATTCTGTGAGAATAGAAAAGCAAGGAAAAACAAGGATAAAAGGACAATCAATCAAGTCCTACTCAGTAAGCCAGGATATCCCTAAAATAAATGAGGCATAAAGAAATGACAAGAAAATCAAATCCACAAAATGACAGGAATCAGTAAACTTCTTTCAGTAAGGACCACCCAGATATGAAAAGTGTTTTAATTTTCCAGTTAGAGACAAAGATTATCTGCTTTGATTATAAAACAAGGATAACTATCTGTTGTCTCCAAGAAACATAACTCATTGGCAAAAAAAAAAAAAAATACACAGACTAAGAATAAAGAAAGGGGTAGGAGGTATGGAAAGATGGCTCAGCAGTTAAGAGCTCTGGCTGTTCTTCCAGAAGACCTAGGATTCATTCAATCCACCATTCACATGGCTGCACATAACCATCTGTAACTCTAGTTCCAAGAAATACCATACCCTCTTCTGGTCTTCATGGGCACTGCATACTCATGGTTCATAGACAAATATTCAGGCAAAATATTTATACGAATAAAATAAAGTTCAAAAAACAGTAATGGATGGAGGTCAATACATTAAGCAAATGGAAACTGAAAACAAGCCCGTGTAACTATTCTGATATCTTATTAAGTGGACTTAGAGGCAAAATTAGAAGAGGTAAAGAAAGCTAACACATACTAGTAATAGGAATTAACCTAAGATATTTTAATAATTGTAGAAGTATATGCACTACAAACTATGAAATCCAATTTTGTAAAACAAACACTAATAGACAAAACAGTACAGATATGTTTTGCCCACTGCAATATGTCATTCTTATTAGTGGGCATTCCTGACAAACTCAATGAAGAAAAATTAATTTCCAGGTTAATTTTTATTGAGCAAATGGACCTCACAGACATTCACAGACTATTCCATCAAAAACCTGCCAAATACACATTTTTCTCAGAAACTCATGGAAATTTCTCTAGAACAAATCATATTTTAGACCATGAAGTAAGTATTATCATCTAAAAACTATGCAAATAATTTCACATATGTTGTTAGATAATATTGAAATAAAACCAGAAATCAATAGCAAGAGAGACTAAAAAGTCTTATAAAAACATCTGGAGACTGAATAATACATTCTTAAAGGAGGAGAAGAAAGTTGTTGAAGAAATAGAAAAGAAGTTAAATAGTTCTTAAATCAAGTAAAATTTTAAATACAGCTAAATAGAAACTTCAGTGTACAGAAAACATGGTTCTAAAAAGGAAAATTGATAGCTATGAGTTCTTACATTACTAAAGTCAGAAAGATGTCAAATTATTAACACTGATATAAGCACATCTTATAAAAATAAGAACCAGCCAGGTGCTACACCAGTAGAAAAAAACATAATAACAAATCAGGGTGGAAATTGGTGAAGTAGAGAGGAAAAGAATCAAAGAAACAAAGAATTTGGTTCTTTGAAAACGATAAATGGGGTCCACAAGCCCTTATCCAAACTGATCAACAACACATATGGAAGAAATGAAAACTTCAAATTTTGTCAAATGAATATTAGGAGACATGCTAAATTTTCTTTCCTTAATATGATACCAAAATAATTTGATGTCTCTGAGGTTATGTTCAAAGGTTTAACTATTCAAACAGCTATACTAACAAGAGTAATCAAAGTATTAACACACAATCACCATCCAAATTCTAATTATATTCTTCATAGAACTGAAAATAACATTAAAATTCATATGCAAGTACAGACAGGCCAAATAGACAAAGAAATCCTAAGCACACAAATCAATGGTAATAGCATCACAATACTTAATCTCAAGCTATACCAGAGCCATGTTGACAAAATTTACACATTACTTGCATGGAAACAGACATACTGAACAATGGAAAAGAAACCATAGAAATAAAGCATGGTGGCTATCACTGCCATTTTTTCCTATTTTTTTGCTAAAGGTATCAAAAATATACATTGGAGAACTGACATCCCCTTCAAGAAATAGTGGTGGGAAAACTGGATGTGCACTATGGTGGTTTGAAAAATTATGGCTACCATAGACTCATGTGTTTGAATGCTTGGCCCATACAGAGTGACACTAATAGGAGGTGTAGTCTTGCTGAAGTAGGTGTGGCCTTGTTGGAGGAAGTGTGAAACTGTGGAGGCAGGCTTTGAGGTCTCTTATATGCTCAAGCTACACCAAGTGTGGTACACAGTCTCCTTCTGCTGTCCATTGATGCAGATGTAGAACTCTCAGCTCCTTCTCCAGCACCTTGTCCGCCTGCATGCTGCCATATCCTGCCATGATGACAGTGGACTAAACCTCTGAAACTGTAAGCCAGTCCCAACTGAATGTTTTCCTTTATAAGAGTTGCCATGGTCATGGTGTTGTGGTGATATTTTGTTTGTGCTCTAACAAATAATCTTGCCTGGAATGTAGAGCTAGGCACTAGAGGCCAGGCAGTGGTAGCACACACCTTTAATCCCAGCACTTGAGCGAAGCAAACAGGAAGTGATATGGCTGGGCAAAGAGAGGGAGTGATAAGGCAGGGTGGAGACAGGAACTCTGCCCTTTCAGTCTGAGGATTCCTAGAGGTAAGGAGTTTTTCTAGTGGCTGGCTGCTTTGCTTCTCTGATCTTTAGGCTTTCACCCTGATATCTGACTGCAGGTTTTTTTTTTTTTTAATTAAGGCCAATTAGAATTCATGCTATATCTGGCACCCAAATGTTTGGCAAGAATTTCCACATAAAACTTGAGAAATCTTAAATAAAGTAATCTAAACACAAAAAATGGAGTCAAACACAGCTTCTTGGTAACCATCTTTTCTCCAGTAGCTTCTGTTTGCTGGCAGTAAGCAGAGGCATGGCTCTTTTAAGAGACATCTTTCTGATTCAGCATTAGTAGCAAAAACTGTGTAACTCTTCTAAGAGTCCCTGCTACCAAACAATTAAAAGGAGTTTATGAGCAGTGGGTAGCACACTACTCAGTGGCAGTATGGATCCAAAAACTTCTCAGAGTTGGAGCTATAAACATGGCCTTCATAACTGGTGGTAAACATGCCTCTGCCATGAGACTAGCTTCTCAAGGAACCAAATATTGGGCCAGCCACCAAAGCTACAGCTTTAGTCCTAGCCATGCCCTCTTAGCAGCTTAAATGCTCATATAGTCAGAAAAATAGAGATGTACAGTAAAGACATATTCAAAAGAAACAAAAACAAAAAAAAAAAGACCTCTAGGTGGGTTACAGTGTGTTTTAAAAATATACATAGGCTTGGGAGAGTAAAGAGAAGGTATAGACAGTCATAAAAAAGAGATAAATAGTTTTAAAATAATAAAGTCAAGTCCCTAAAAAGGGAGTAAAGTAAAAAAAAAAGCCATGTAAAGATGGAAAATACACAGAGAGTCTGGATATTGTATGTTATTATATTGGATTTGAATTATTTGACAGCTAAGGAAGGAGCAACAGCTGTTAAGAGATATTTGATTATAAATATTGCTGGATTAACCCAATCAATATATTCTAAAAATGTCTTGACTTCAAAATTTAAATCAAAAGATATGTTACTTTGGAGAAGAGTTTATGCTTTTATTTCCACAGTAAATGAGAGGCTGTGGATTCACTCTGTGTTAAGAAATGTCAGATTTGATCAAGGAAGGCCCCCTGAAAAAAAGTCAATGGGAACAAAAGGCCCAGATGATCCAATGTTTCAGAGCACCTGTGTTGCAGTTTTCTCTGAGTTCTACATCCAGAAAGGCTTCAAGGCTTCTAGCTGAGATGATCTAGCCTCATATACTACTCTAGTCATGACTTGACCATAATCTTAAATTTTCTCAGGATCCCCATAAGATTAATAGCACCCCCAATCACCAGGAAGTAACCTAGAAAACTATGCCCACATTGCCAAAAAAATGGATTATGGATGTTTGTCTTTGTTTAGGGGATTTGTTTACAAATTGTTATTGGTCATAGTCAATCTCTTTCTAAAAGAAGAAAGAGGGATATGACATAGAAATGATGGGGGGAAGGGTAGATTATTAAATTTACCTTAATCAAAAAAACAATTGTTAATCTTACATATTTTATATCAGTATGGATTTTAGTTTATTGATATAAATCTAAAGTTAATTTTATTATACTGTATGTATATTTCGACTCTTGTTTAGGGTATTGTGTTTTTTGTAGCTCATTTAAAAATGTAATATATAATTAAGAAATATAGATAAATAGTCATCTATAATAATAATATAGTAATAGCAAAACTGAGGATGCTGGGAAGAAGGAGGGTGGCATCAAGGGTTCAACAGCCAGACACAGATGAAGCAAGATGAGAACGTTGTACTGAGAAAAGGTACCAAGCCATGGGGTTAAACAAAGGTAAGAATTATGGGTTAATTTAAGTATAAGAGCTACTTAATAAGCCTGAGCTACTGGCTGAGCATTTACAAGTAATATTAAGCCTCAGAGTCAATTATCTAAGTCAATTATTTAAGAAGCAGCTGCTGGGTATTTGGGAACAGGCAGGTGGGATAGAAACTTCTGCCTACAATGGCGTCTCTTCATAGAAATAGAAACCCTAATTAAGACACCCACATGCAGAGAAATGAAAATAGATTTCTATCTCTCATCCTGTACAAAATCAAATCCAAGTGGCTCAAAACCTTAATATAAGACCTGAAATTCAAACTGCTATGGGAAGGCATGAGGAAAAAACACTTCAATATATAGGCATATTCAAAGACATCCTGAAAAGAACTCCAATGGGTCAGGAAACACTTGCAAGAACTGACAAAATGGAATTGCATGAAATTTAAGGGTTTTTTTGTTTTGTTTTTTGTTTGTTTGTTTGTTTTTTGTTTTGTTTTTTGAGAGACAGGGTTTCTCTGTGTAGCTTTGTGCCTTTCTTGGAACTCGCTTTATAGACCAGGCTGGCCTCGAACTCAGTGGCTAGGCTCACAACCAAAAATTTAAGTTTCTATAGCCCAAAGTAAACAGTCAGTAGAATGAAAAGAGGGTATATAGAATGGGACCAGTTCTTTGCCAACTATAAATCTCATAGAGATTTAGTATCTAAAATTCTATGAAGAATTAAAAAATTAAACCTTAAAAGCACAAATCATCCAGTCAGTAAAAGAGCAAATAATTTAGGTAGATAGCTCTCAAAAGAAGAAATACAACTAGCCAAGAAATATGGGGAGAATGCTTATCATCCTTAAATGATCATGGATATACAAATTAAAACTACAATTAGATTCAATCTCACCCCAGTCAAAATGGGTGTAATCAAGAAAACAACAAAAGCTTGTGAGGGTATGTGGAAAAGAACACATATATTGCTTCTGGGAATGCAAAATTGTACAGTAACTATGGAAATTGGTGTCAATGTTCCTCATAAACCTAAAATTAGATTACCATATGATCCAATTATAGCACTTCTGAATATATACCCAAAGGAATCTAAGTTGGCATATCATAATGCTTATTTCAGCATTATTCATAAAAAACAAGATATGGAACCTATCCAGTTGCCTCATATGTAGGAGATATATATGTATATATGTATACACACACACACACACACACACATACACACACACATATTCTGAAAATAGAAAAACAATTATGTGGTGGGAAGAAGGTGTCTAAAAAGAGAGAAAGAACAAGAGAGGTTAATTTGGGAATAATTCAATATATCCCACATTCTTGCCTATATGCTGATCTAGATTTAAATTCATTTGACTACATATTATATATATGTATATATTATATACATATATATGTCATAAGTAAACATTATTTTTATGCCAACTAAAAATCAATAACAATAATTCTGGCTACTATTATATTGGCACTAGGGACAAAAATTACTTGGTTAAATAAGACAAAAAAAAATATGCTTCTACCACTTGTGTTAATTCTCGTCCCCAAAAATCAATAGTAAAGACATCCGGCATTTGGCCACACCGGGCTGGGACTCAGGTAGGTCATGTTCACTGTTTCTTGTCCTCCGTTACAACCTCTTCAGGCTTTAACCTGAGTTCCGTAGCAATCTGCTTGCAGGAAGTTCTTCCCCCCAACCCAACTCCATTCACTGGAGACTTTTCCTCTTGCTGCAGACCCAGACCTTCCATCCTTGTATCTCCAGACTTATCCTTGGCCTACTGCAGCCTGCTTACCAAAGTCCCTCCTCCCACCACACCTCAACTCCCAAGGGAGTCCTCATGGTACAGACCCAGTCCCACTTGTGTTTCTCCACACCTCTCTCAGCCTTTCTTCATAGCTCATCTCTTTTCCTTTTTGCCACCCACCAACCTGCAGAAGCACTCTGACCAGGGAACTCACGCCCACCACACTTGTCCAGAATCCTGAGAGGACAAGTGATGAAAGAACAGAACACCCATCCAAAAAATTAAAGATCATATATCAACATGAAGAAACACCTCAAACATGAGAACTCCAGATATCCAGACCCCAGCATAAAAACACAAGCGTAAGCAATCAAGACAATATGCCTCCACCAGAAGCCATCAATCCTGCTGTAGGAGGCCCCACAAAATGCAATATAGCTGAAGCATAATAAAAGTATTTCAAAATAGTGATTATGAATATGTTTGAGGACCTTCAAGAGGATATGAATAAATCTCTCAGTGAAGTCTGTGAAAACACAAAGAAATGGTTTAATGAAATAATAAAAATGGTTTAAGACATGAAAGTAGAAATAGAATCACTAAAAAAAAAAACTCAACATAAAATAAAACTGGAAATGAAAATTTAGAATGCCAAGCAAAAACTTTACAGAGAGAGTACAAAAGATAGAAGAAAGGATCTTAAGTATTGAAGACAAGACAAAAGAAACTGATACCTCAGCTAAAGAAAATGTAATTTTTAAAAAGTAATCCAGGAAATTTTGGATGCTATACCAAATCAATGAATAATAGGGACATAGGAATGAAACAAAGCATAGATTAAAGGCACAGAAACTTATTTAAATAGAATCATAGAAGAAAATTTCCCCAACCTAAAGGAATTGCCTATTAAGGCACAAGAAGCATTCAGAACACCAGTCAGGACAGTAAAGAAAATTCCCCATGACACATAATAATCAAAGCACTAAATGTACAGAAACAAAAAAAATTTAAAAAGGACATTGAAAGTTACAAGGGAAAAAGGCAAATTAACATATAATGATATGATATAGCCGGGTGATGGTGGCACATGCCTTTAATCCCAGCACTCAGGAGGCAGAGGCAGGTAGATCTCTGTGAGTTCAAGGCCAGCCTGGACTACAAAGTGAGTTCTAGGACAGGCACCAAAGCTACACAGAGAAACCCTGTCTCAAAAAACAAAAACAAAAACAAAAAAATATATAATGATATAAATACATCAGAATAACCCCAGAATTCTTAGTGGAGTGTATGAAAGGGGGTCTGGACATATGTTCTATAAACTCTGAGCTATCAAAGATGCCAGCCCAAGCTAGTACACTCTACAAAAAAATTATCAACCAAAATCAGCCGAGAAAGAAAAATATTCCATAATAAAACAAATTTTAAGCAGTATCTATCTATAGTACAGTTCAATAAAAGGGAAACTTCAGTCTGAAGAGGTGAAACATACTCAAGAAGACACAAGGAATTAAATAATCCCAGAACAGTAAATCAAGAGGCAGAAATATCCACATCAATCCAACAAAGTAATAGAGATCAATAAACACTGCTCAATGATAACAGTCTATATTAATGGTCTCAATTCCCAAATAAAAAGACAGAGACTAACAGCTTGTATTAGAAAGCAGGACCCATCTTTCTGCTGCATCCAAGAAACATACTTAAACATCAAATACAGCATCACTTCAAGGTAGAAGGATGGAAAAGGTATTCCAAGCAAATGGGCCTAGAAATCGTGTCAGTGTAGCCATCTTAATATCTGAACAAAAAAGACTGCAAACCAAAACTAATTAGAAGATACAGGGAAGGACACTACATACTCATCAAATTCACCAAGGTGACAGTGCATTCTAAACATTTATGTGACAAACACAGGGGCATCCAAGTTTGTAAAAGAAACAGTACTAGAGCTGAAATTACATATGGACCCATATACAGTGTCAGTGGGAGACCTCAATACCCCACTCTTGCCAATAGACAGGTCATCCAGACAAGCACTAAAGAGAGAATGCTGAACCTAACTGATATCCTAAGGCAAAAGGACCTAACAGATATTTACAGAACGTTTCACACAAACACAAAAAAAATACATTCTTCTAAGCACCTCTTAGAACATTCTCCAAAACTGACAACATACTTGGACACAAAGCAAATCTAAACAAACACAAGAAAATTGAAATAACATCCATTATAGATATTCATGGAAATTGGACAACTCACTACTGAATTAAAAAAAAATGGGTCAAGACAAGAATCAAGAAGAAAATTAAAACCATTTTAGAATTCAATGAAAATAAAAACACAACAAACTCAAACCTATGGGACAAATGAAAAAGTTAGAGAAATCTCATACTAATAACTTAATAGACACCTGGAAGTTCTAGAATAACAAGAAAAAAATAATACCACAAAAGAATAGACAGCAAGAAATAATCTCAGGGGAAAAAAAACAGCAGGACTGAGATTAACAAAACATAAATAAACAAGAAAACAAAATAATACAAAGATCCAATGGAAAAAAAGAGTTGAGAAAAATATTAAGATTGATAAAACCTTAGCCAAATTACCTAAAAGACAAAGAAAGAAGATCCAAATTAATAAAATTAAGATGAAAAGGGAGACAGTACAAGAGATACAAAAGAAATTCAGAGAATAATGACATATTTTAAAATCTGTATTCCACCAAACTAGAGGTCCTAAAAGAAATGAGTAAATTTCATAATATATATGACCTACCAAAGTCAAAACAAGATAAAATAAGCAACTTAAACAAACCCATAATCCCTAATAAAATAGAAGCACTTTTTAAAAGTCCCCAACCAAAAAAGGCCCAGGGACAGGTAGATTCAATGAAGAATTCTATGACATTTTCAAAGGGTAATTAATAATTCCAACACTCCTCAAATCATTCCACAAAACAGAAACTAAAGGAACATTTTCTAATCTTTTTTATAAAGCAACAATTACCCTGATACCTAAGTCACACAAAGACCCAACAAAGAAAGAAAAAATATAAACCAATAACCCTTGTGAACACAGATGCAAAAATTCTCAATAAAATACTTGCAAACCGAATCCAAGAAGACATCAAACATATCATCTACCATGATGAAGTTGGCTTCATCCCAGAGATAAAAGTAATCTACCACAGAACCACATAAAAAAGACTGAAAGTTAAAGGCCACATGGACATCCCATAAGATGTGAAAAAGAGGCCTTTGACAAAATCCAGCATCCCTTCATAACAGAAGTCCTGGAGGAACATATCTTAACACAATAAATATGATTCATAGCAACCCCACAGCCAACAGTAACACAGTAATTGGAAAGAAACACAATGCATTTCCACTAAAATCAGGAACAAGACAAGAATGTCCACTCTCTGTATCTGTTCAATATAGTATGTGAAGTCATAGCTAGAACAATAAGACAACTGAAGGGGATGCAAATAGGAAAAGAGGTCAAAGTAGTTTCCTTTGAAGATAATATGATTTTACAAATAAAGCGCCCTAAAACCTCCACCAGGAAACTTCTAGAGCTGATGAACACTTTCAGTCTGGTATCAGGGTGCAAAATTAACACAGAGAAATCATAGCCTTCCTACATACAAATGACAGACAGAGAAAGAAATCAGGGAAACAATAACGTTCACAATAGCCTCAAAAAAATATCCTGGGCCGGGCGGTGGTGGCTCAAGCCTTTAATCCCAGCACTCAGGAGGCAGAGCCAGGCAGATCTCTGTGAATTCGAGGCCAGCCTGGGCTACCAAGTGAGTTCCAGGAAAGGCGCAAAGCTACACAGAGAAACCCTGTCTCGAAAAACCCAAAAAAAAAAAAAAAGATTTGTATAATAAAAACTTTAAAACACTAAAGAAAGAAATTGAAGTAGACATTAGAAGATGGAAAGATCTTCTGTGTTCATGGGTTCATGGGTCAGTAGGATTAATACAGTAAAAATGGCCACCCAACACAAAGCAATCTGCTGACTCAATGTAATCTCCACCAAGATTTCAATGTAATTCTTCACAGAATTTGAAAGGATAATCTTCAACTTCATAGGGAAACACACACACACACACAAAAAAAAAAAAAAAAAAAAAAACCAGGACAGATAAAACAATCTGCACAATAAAAGAACTGCTGGATGTACTATAATCAATGATCTCAAAATGTACTACAGAGCTATAGCAATAAAAGCAGCCCGGTATTAACATTAAGCCAGGCATACTGATTACTGGACTCAAACTGAGGACTAAAATAGTATAAGTCCATGCACTTATGGACATCTGACTTTTAATAAAGAAACCAAAAATACATACTGAGATAAAGACAGCACCTTCAACAAACAATGCTGGTCAAACTAGATGACCACATGTAGAAAAATGAAAATAGATCCATATTTATCACCCCGCACAAAACATACATCCAAATTGATCGAGGACCTCAACACAAGGCCAGATACCCTGAATCTAATAGGTGACAAAATGGGAAATAGTCTTATACTCATTGGTACAGGAAAAGTCTTTCTGAACAGGATACCAATAGCACAGGCACTCAGAGCAACAATAAATTAGTGGGACCTCATGAAACTGAAAAGCTTCTGTGGCGAAGGACACCATCATTTGGAAAATTCAGCAGGCTACAGAATGGGAAAAGATCTTTACCAATTACACATATGATAAGAGTGTTAGCATCTAAAGTGCACAATGAACTAAAAAACAAAACCCTGAAGATCAAGAAGACAAATAACCCAATTAAAAAATGTCCATAACTAAGTAGAGAGTTCTGAAAAGATGAAATGCAGATAGGTGATAAACACTTAAAGAAATGTGGGTTTTTTTTCTAGCCATCAATAAAATACAAACCAAAACTATATTCAGATTTTATCTCACATTATTCAGAATTGCTAAAAACCATAAAACCAACGAGAGCACATGCTGGCAAGGTTGCGGGGAAAGAGGAACACTTAGGTACTCATGGTGGGAGTACAAAATGGTACAGCTCCTATGGAAATCACTGTGGTGGTTCCTCAGGAAGCTAGGACTAGTTCTGCTTCAAGATCTAGCTGTACCACTCTTGAGCAAATACATAAAGGTTTCTACATTCTATTAGATACTCGCTCATCATGCTCATAGATGCTCTATTAATAATAGCTGGAAATTGGAAACACCTTACATGTCCAACAACGGAATAACAGATCATGAAAATATGGTACATTTTCACAATGGAATATTATTCAGCTGTTACCAAAAAATGGAATTATGAAATTTCCAGGTAAATGGATGGAGCAAGAAAAAAAATCATCCTGAGTTGGGTAATCCAAACCCCAAAAGATTGATATTGGGTTTTCTCTTTTGTAGTGGATGTTACCTTTTATACCTTAGGTAAATGTCCTACAACCTAGGTAACCACAGAGGTTAGGTATAGAGTAAGGGATTGGGAGAAGGGGAAGATCTCCCAAGAAAATATTAGTAGAATATATTGTTACCTAGAGACAGAGAGACTGGAATAGGAGAAATAAATGGGGAAGAGGATGAAGATAAGAGGGAGGGAGGAAATATGGAAAGGGACAACTACACTAGGACCATTTGAGGGGCCACCTGGAAATCTGCTACCATAGAATCTTCCTATGTAATTAAATTAATATAATTGGAGCCAACCAACAATGGGAAAGACAATGTCCCAGTTAGACATCTTATGCTACCAAATAAGCATTCCATTACCAGGAATGGGTTGCATCATATTGAGTTGCTGGCCAAAGATGCCCCATGGAGACCCCAACTCTCACAGGCTATTGTGAAGGCTATTGTTTGCTCTCCACAAACTGATTGCAAGACCCCATTGCTAGAGATAACACATATGTATCTCCTCCAGCACAGAAGTGTAAAGCTGGTGCCTAACTAGAGGCTTCACCACCACTGACTAATATCTGTGGCACTGAAAAGTACTGTGCATGCTTCAGGAGAACGGTGATCATCCACCTAGCTACAAATCTGATGACATAACAGTGACCCGCCTGTGAGATATGCAGGTGCAATAGTGAACCCAATGATGGTGGAGTAGTCAACCACTCTGTGGTTGGATTTAAGGTGTACTCCATGAGATGGAACCAACACCCGCCACAGTGAGGGTGGCCAAGAACCTGACATTGGATAGGTCATGAGCCTAGGGGGGAAAACAAATACAATTATTTTTGTGCTAAAAAGAAATAGGAAAACAAAAAGATTCCTAAGGAAATTCTACTTTACCTATAAATCAGTGCTGCACTTGGATCTCCTGAGAGAAGCTTCCTCTTGTAAGTAGATGGGAACCAACACAGAGGCATAATGAAACAATGCACATAAAATGAGAGACTTTCAAACACTCAGTCCTAAATGGGATATCTTCATCAAACCCCACCCTTCAGAGCTCAGGGAACTATGCAGAAGAGGAGGCAGAAAGACTGTGAGAGCCAGCAGTGATGGATGATACCAAGGAAAATAGGGTCTTCCAGCCACAACAGGACCAATACACATAGGAATTTACAGAGACTGTGACAGATGTTCAGCCCTTGCAAAGACTCAATCCAGACGAGGCACCAGCACTGAGAGGGGGAAGTAGACACAGCTCCCACTCCTTACCCATAAGCTATCTGTAATAGATGCCCACTGGCAAAGGAAAAATAAGTTTTCCCCAGTGGAGTCTCAGTGGGTATATTAACCACAGTGATGGGTAGGCCCCATGCCCAGGCTAGTTGCCCAACACAAAAAGAACTCAGTACTATTTTCAAAGACATTTTGTCTCATTTTGCTTTACTTGGGCATTTTTGTTTTCTTTGTCTTTATCATGTATATTTATTTTCCATCTTTGTGGGTGTGAGTGTGTGTGTGTGTGTGTGTGTGTGTGTGTGTGTGTGTGTGTGTGTGTTTGTGTGTGTATGTATGTATGTATGTATGTGTGTGTGTGGGTGGGTGGGTGGGTGTGTTTCTTACTTTTTGAATTTCTGTTTGAATTTCAGGAATGAACAATAGGTCTTGGAGTTTGGTGTAGGGGGAGGTGGGGAGGATCTGGGAAGAGTTGGGGAAGAGAAAAGTATGATCAGCATGTATTATATGAAAAAAAATTTAATTAAAAATAAAAACATCAAGATTTCTTAAAAAAGAAATAAAGCAAATGTAAAATTCCTGTCATATAATCTGATGATGAAAATTAAATTCATGTGATAAGAAAGTGAATTTCTTCAGGCAGGATCAGGAAAAATCTGTAGCAACTAATATAAAGGTGTATGTAGCCACAGAAATATCAGCAATTTTACTGACTTTCTTCTTTTCCCAGAGAATGGGAAGCAAGATCATATGGAAATGAACACTAAAAGAAGATGGTGGGAGATTCATTCATTGGGTTGATCTGGGAGCTGGAGTGCATTGACAAGAATGGGGTTAAGGTTTCCTTGGACTTTTGTCAAGATGAATTTTAAGAACTCTCAGAATAACTCTTTACCTTCGTCTAGCCAGCCAAAGTGCTGAATTTGTGCTTACAAAGAAATCTTTAAATAAACAGCTCCTTAATTATCATGACAAAAATTACCATCTCCACAAAGTGAGAAACTCCTGGAAGACTCTCAAGGGGAAGACAAATGGCCATTGCCTTTTATTGAACTAAAAGAGATAAACTTGTTCTTGTTTTGTTTTTCATTCCTTTGTTCAATACAATTTTAATCCTGTAACCCAAATTGTACTTGAACTTGTGGTCCTTCTACAGTTTAGCTTGGCTAAAGTGGAGATTCCTTATGTAGTATCATTGAACTCAGCCTCCAAATGTACTGATTTTTGAATGTCTTTAAAATTATCTCTATATAGCTTATATACACAGTAATTCCACATATCTGATTAGATTTCAAGGTTCATTTAAAATGTATGTTCATATAAAACTGAGCACTTCTGTATATCTGTGAAAGCCCAGCTGCTGCCTGTACAAGCTAGGATGTGCTCTGGAACACAAAGTCTTCTATTTTCCTTGTTGGATCACACACCTCCCTCCCTGTCTTGCTTTCAATTGAATGAGTCTAAAATCAAGATGTACCTAATAATCAAAATTCTAACAAATAATGCCAGTAAGAGAAGTCAGTTACCAAATCGTTATCATTTCTCACAAGACTGCTGCATGTGGCCATATCTATGACTAGATATTGACAGTTTCAAAATCAGAGAGAAGATACTTGTGAGTGAATTATCACTATCAACTTGAATGAGAAATTGCTAAAATCAAGTCAAGAGGCACTCGTCCAAGGGTCATATTTTCTATTTTTTCCAAATATTACAGTTATCTTTAAATGCAATAAAGTTGGAATAAGAGAAGTTGGGGACTTATGTCAGGACCAGCCTGCAGGATCTACCTAAGTGAAGTTTAACTGTTTTTAGCAAATGTAATGAGAGGATACTAAAGGGTAGAAACAGAGGAACCGTATGATCCAGCCCATATGTTTAAGATCCTGCTGGAACTTTGGAGTTGTGTGAATTCATATGATCTAAATGGGTCTACAGCCACTCTTCATGAGGGAACCGTGGTGATGCAGGTGACAGATGCTGTTAGCTTTCACTGGGATGGCAGGCATGAGTGGATATGAAGGGAGTGGGGCTCAGTATGCATTATCTGGAGTTATAATACCATTTATGGGGTGCTTGGCTATGTATGAGAGCTTTGACGCAGGTAGATGTTAATAATAGTTTGGTTAATTAGGCAGATGAGACAGTCATTAATTGAGAACACCTAGTGAAGACTCAGGTGTGTGCAAGATTTTAGCCTAGGAAACATTACCTTTAAAAATGTAAGAGATACAGAGCAGCAATAAGATATAAGACTGGAGCTCAGGGAAGAGGTCATGGCAGTAGATACAAATTTGAAAGCTATGTGCAAATATACAGCACTGAAAACCAAGGCAATGGAGAGATGAGGTCATTATGACAGAGAAGACTAAGCAGAAATGCCCAGGTCACACAAGTATCAAAATCAAATGGGGAAGATTTCTAAACTACAAATTCTTAATGGTCAACTTAAATATGCAATTCAGCTTGAGAGATACCAGTACATAAAGGAAAAAAGTACAAGAACAAGGCTTTAGGAAATGCCAGTAAGAGGATCTTAAGACAATAAAAGGCAGCAAGAAGATTCCAGAGGACCAAACCGTAGAAGAAAATAGCTAAACACAATTGCACAGAAACCAATACAGTAGAAATACCATCACTCTCTCTCAAGGGATGAAGGGGCAGGAGAGCTGATGACTACCATTCTCTTAACCAGAAATCTATCCAAGGCTTACCATCATGGCTCAGCCACACTGAAAACTAGTTTAGAGGCATTTATTTCAAATGTATCAATAAACTTCATATCCTAACAATGTCGTAAGTGGTAGGGCTGCTAGAGAGAACCACTTAGACTGCATATTACACATACCATACATGTTCACATACATATACATCAAAAGAGACTGAATCTAAAGGTTCCTTGTCACTACATGATAGTAAATAAAGGTATCCAGTACTTGCAAATATAAATGGAATAAAGCATGTTATATGTTTTTGTTCCACTTATGATGACATCTACCCTCAGAGTCTGTTCACAATCACTACTTTGGAAATGACTTTCCCAGCACTAGAAGGTTTGTGCCATATACTACTGAACTGATCTAAGAGTCTTCTCCATTTCCCCAACCACACAGTGAGGCAGGTTCCAAGACACAGACTTACCTCTAGAGCCCATATTTCCTGGAATGATCTGCTCTACCTTGGAGGTACTCAGGAAACAAAAGCTATTACTAGTGCATTATGCTTCGTCGCTTCTACTTTTTACTGAATATTTTAGTCTTAGCTACAACATGGCACAGTGAGCAAGAACCAAGTCGTGATGGCTAATGTTAATTGTCAATTTGACAGGATTTAGAATGGCATGGGAGACAAGCCTCTGAGCATGCTCATGGGGTATTATCTATTTCTCGGCTAGAAGCGTGGACTGTATAAATGGAAAACAGAGAAATTGACAGCAGTAGCATTCATCTCTCTCTCTTCCTGATTGTGGTGCAATGTGGTCAACTGCTTCAAGCTTCTGCCTCCTTGAGTTCCCTACTATGATGGACCACACCCTTAAACTATGATCCAGAAAAAGCCCTTTCTCCTTGAAGTTGCTTTTGTGAAGGTATAGTGCCATAGCAATGGGAAAAGAAAACTAAGACAGAAATTGATTCCAGAAGTGAGATGACTGCTATGATAAAACTTGACTATGTGTTTCTTGGAGTCTTGTAACAGTTCTATGGTGGGAAAGTGAAAGAGTTTGCTTACTTCAGGCCAGAAAGATCCAAGCACTCTGATGCAGAGCTTACTGGTCTATTCTGGTGCAAGCTTGGAAGACAGTGATGCTAAGAGAAATGCACACAGTTGAAGTCTAACTCATAAATTTTCAAAGAGAAAAAAAAGTCTCTATCAGAAACTAGACCGGGGCTACTCTTTTGATATTTTGGTTACACGTTTTACTGTATTCTTCTGAATCACTCAGTACTTGAGTGGAATTGAATTTAAGGACAATCAACTAATTTTCTAGATGGAAGAAAGATGTGTGAACAAGCATAGAGTTTCAGACAAGGCAAGGCAATAGAAAAAATAGAAAAAGTGACTTGAAGTTAAGACCCCATGCTTGAGAGCCATCTAACTTGTAAAGATGCAATAAAGCCAAAAGTGTTTCTTCCTCCTCAAAAGCAACTGCGTAGGCACGTATCTCACAGGGTTAGGATACAGAGCCAATACATCTATGGTCCAGATGCGACAAGGCTCCATCTCAAGCTGGCAGCATCCCAAGTTCGTCAGCATTATCCACATGGTAATAGATTGAAGACATGAAAAAAACAAGATTGAGGAAGTTATAGAGAACAGATAAGGCCAGGTAATGTGTTGTAGGGTCTAAGTGTCTGCAACAAGGGCACCAGTGGCCATTTTAGGAAGCTGTGAAGATGAAGCTTAAGTTACTATGGAGACTACAAGATACTGGAGGTGCTCAGACTATGGAACATCTACTGAAGATAGCTGAAGGCATGGAATGGAGCTGTCCCAAGAGATCGTTTGTGTTACTGAGGGCAGCAGGGCTGGAGCACTGAGGCTCCCTAAGACCTTTGGAACTCAGCCAATTTCCATATGAGCCCCCAGATGTCAGACATGGAGCTGAAGGATTTGGTTTCTATGATGCTGGATTTTTCCCAGTCATACCTTGTTATGTTATGGATCTTTGTTTTAGTATAAGAACATTTATTCTGTGTTATTCATTATTAGTTGGAATTGTGTAGCTTGGTTTTGACTTTGTAAGAGGTCATATAGGTTTTCTTTATAGGTTTTCTTTTGAGACCAAGTCTCACCAGGTACCCATGCCTGGCCTAAAACATGGTATTTAGTTCAGGCCAGTCTACAACTCACAGAGATCCTCACCTGCCTCTGTTTACCAAGTGCTGGGATTAAAGGCATGTGCTAGCATGCCCAGCCTAAGATTTTAAATCTTCAAATTATTAGAAATATTACTGAATATAGGAATTGCAATATTGGACCAAATGGATTTTATATTATTGTAAAATGGCTGCGAGCCTATGCAAACAAAAGATAGAAGGTTATGTCTTAAATGTGATGTGCTTTGGGCATCAGGTTGACAAGGGTAGAGTTGTGATAGCTAAATGTTGACTGTCAACTTGTCAGACTTCAGAATCACACAGGAGATGGGCCTTTGTGCATTCTTTTTGAACACTATCTTGATTCTAGGAATTAATGGAAAGAACCACCTACTGTTGGTGGTGTATTCCTTGGCTGAGGTCCTTGACTGTTACATGTAGAGAAAGGGCACTGAGCAGTAGCAGCATGTGTTACACTCTGTTCCTGATTGTAGAAGCCATGTGACCAGCTGCTTGAAACTCCTGCCATCATGGATTCCACTCCATGATGAAATCTACCCTTGAATTCCAAGCCAGAATACGCTTATCCCCCTTAGAAAATATGACATCTGATCTCCCAAAGACTCCTCCTTCCTAACCCACTGGATCCTGTGAAAGTGCTACTCTGCAGGGCGAGAAGGATCTTGCAGGTGATGAATAAAGGCTCTCAATGGAGGTGTTACCCAGTATCATTCGGGAGGCCCACAGAAATCACAATGCTCATCATGGGAAGGCAGGAGTGTCAGAGTTTGCTCTAAAGATGTCAGCACACTTCCATACAAGCCTTCCATACAAAGAAAGGGGCCAAAAACCCATGAATAAAGCAGACTCTAGAAGTTGGAAAGGGAGTCTTTCCCAGAGCTTCCAGGAGTTGGCCTTGCTAACAGTGATTTTAAACCCCAAAAGACTTTTGACCTAACACAATATAATATCATATTCTGAATTGTCTTAAGCCACTATATTTGTATTTATTTGTTACAGTAGCAACAGAAACATAATATGACTACAAATTGGATATAAATTGTGTATCATCAACTACCTTTTCACAGAATAATCTCTGCCTGGGTCTATCATCTTTTCTTATCTCATAAGAAATGGCACCTGTTTTGGAATAGACTGGAGAAGTTCACAACTGTGCCTACCCAGTCCATCTTAAAGTGGTTGTGTTCAGTTATTTATTTTGGAAGATAGTCCTCCAGTGTAAGAATAGAGTGCTATAAAGTAGGATGTGAGAAAAAGAGGCAATGTTCAGCATAATGAGTTTAGTGTCAGTATTAGTAAGGGCAAGAGAAATGTCAGAACTGCAGCTGGATGAAAATCACACTTCTAGAAGCTCAGCAGAACAACAGGGAATGTGTAAGTCTCCTCCAAAGTCAACTTCAACAAACCCTCGGTTTGCTCTGAAGGAGTGCACTCATTCTACACTGGGTCCTGTGACAGGTAAGGAATGAAAGGTGTCACAGCCAGCAGATCCAGGGTCTCATACTTTTTGAGCAAATATGCAGTTTTGAATGAAATGATAACATAAAGTATAGGCAGCCTGTCTTAGCAGTTTAAGAATGGTTAGATTAACATGGGGTCCTTATTCAAGTACCCATTAACCCCAGAAACACAAACACAATCAAGTATTTTTATGCATGTACATGTCCACTTGGCAGCTATATAATCTGTAGCAGCCCTGAGATGCTCTGAAAAACCACATAACCCAAGAGAAGGGCTGCAACACTATTATATTTTATTTAAGAAGTTTCTACACAGACAGTGTTCTGCACAGAAAGCTGTGAACTGTTCTATTTCTAGTCTAGCTAGCCTCATGACTCAGATGAAGCCTCCAGCCAAATAATCATGCCAGACACTTGCTTGGTCTCTCAGGACAGCTGGTAACACGGGTGTGAGCATGAGGGAGCTCCTGGGGAGGCCTGACAATTTACCTCCATTGCAGTCATGAATTTGGCTGTCTGGCCTTTGTTTCTGTTCTAAGTACAATAACTTTAATAAAAGTTCGGAAGATAGTTCTCTCCCTACATTTGTTGGGAGGATTATGGTTCTAGGTGATAGGTAAGCCTACCATGTGAATGATTACATATCATTTTGGGATCTGGGCTGTATTTATGCTGAAATTCAAATTATGGATAAGAATCATTTCACATTGGGAAAAATTCATTTCTTTTAAAACTATAAATTATTACTGACATAGCAGGCATCATATCTTATACCTCTTTTTTTTAACCAAAAAACATATTTAAAACTAGATTGAAGCAAAAAATAGGTGTGATTTGGTTCAATAATCAAACAGAAGATATTGTACAGGGATATAAAGCTATCTATGCTGCAGATGACAATACTTCATCTCATCATCCGATCAACATGGTATCTGTTAAGACAGGAGTTGGCAGGTTATAGACTATAGGCCAAATAGGGTCCTGCTGCCATCTGTTCTTGTTTATAGTACAAGCTAAAAGTGGCTCTAACAAAAAGTATATTTTATTGCATGTGAGTATACTGTGGGACCCAGTTGGAGGATCATCCATCCCTTTGGATATTGCCTGTGGGGACACTGAACACATGGCTCACCACAAGATCACAATTAAGGAATAGCCGCTCTCTGGCCCTTTACAGAAAATGTGCTGCCACTGGGTTAGAAACTTGGGCTATAGAACCAGGACACTAGTGTTCTGCACTGTGATCCCTTGTTATTTAAGCTCCCAGCACCAGCATCCTCTGCATCATGTACAATACAGGGTGACTGCAAGGTACTGGAGAATGAGAAAGTGTACAGCATGTGGAGGACAGCCATGGACTCCTGCTGAAGTAAACATCATAAGTATTATAACAACTGCTGTTTATGATAATTGCCCTTACACTAATGCGTCTTCACCAGGTGTGACAATCTACCTACTTCAACTTTTTTTGGACATCATAGTTGACACTAATTTATAGTTTCACCAGAAATAAAAATTATCTTCCCATAAATTGGTCATAATAGTTTTGAAAAGTGTCTCAGTCTTCTTCCTAGATGAAGACAGTCATCAATTATTGTGACACCATAATGGCCATTAATTACAAAGTTTACAACTCAAAGAACAGTCTTTTTTAAGGTCAGTATCATCTCCTATCCTCATGTTTCAAAAGTGTTTACAGAATGTGTCACAGCAAGAGACTTTGGCGAATGAGATAGATGACTTAGTCTAGAGCTTGCCACCCTCCTTGACACTTAAACCAGGACTCACAGAGGTCAAGTACAGATAGGCAACCATAAATTAAGTGAACACTTGCTGACTTATATTTGGACCTCTTTATGTTAGCATACCTAAAGATTCTTTGAATCAAAATATTTTCAACTTATCAGTCTTATCTAAGATCCAAAATAATTTCTAGTCATGTAAGTGGACAACTTACTATGACAATTTTTCTTGATCATAATGCCTTTATTTCATTTAGAAATACCACAAATACATCCAGTTAATGCATTAAATATGAAAAGGCTTGCTGAAGAGACTCAATTTATTAATGATTCAGGAGAACTTCCTAAAACATCTATTTGGAATTCATTTATAATTTACTTCACAGCTTAGCTTCAGTTCCCACGGGGCAAATATTTATCAAATATTACTCTCTTTTAAATCCCTCTTTCTACTTTTTCATAGATGAATATTCTTTGCCCCTGAATAGAGTCAAAACTTCCTCAAAGTATCCATCCATCTACTCTAGTTTAATGTGCAATTCCTGATAAGATGACAGTAATGGGCTTTTGGATAAGGCAGAGTGCAGTGTGCAGTCATACAAAAGAATAATTACTAAACATAATGGCTGGCTATAAATTGAACAAGAAGCACCAAGTCCATCATAAATATTTATTAGAGAGTAACCATGGTAATTAATAAGTCCAGTCAACATAAGGGAGGAAATGGCACTTTAATATCCAATCATGGCAAGTAAAACCTCACAACTGACCTCCTGGATAGATACAGTTGTTCAAATGGATAGTCTTAGAATGAAAACCAGACAGCTGGCCAGAAAGGAAAGTGAACTGAAAAGACATGGACTTGAATCTGGCTACTGACCATCCTATCCCTGAAGCACAGTCAGCCTAAGGTCTCTGTCTCAATAGCTTATCCCTGCTCAGATCAATAGCTCAATAGCTTAACCCTCAGCTCAGAGTTTAGCTCTCTGAAACCATGTTGAAGTTCCTTAAGCTCTCCTCACCAACTGCAGAACAGAGACAGAAACTTCTTAAAAGAGTTGTTCTGAAGACACAACTGTGATAGTACACTGGAGAGTCTAGAGTCCAGAACCAAGTGCACATTCATCAGCACAGGGCAATGCTCTGTTATTTCAGTTTCCATTTCTCCTGCATTTTCTCCCACTGTATCCACTATGGTCCTTTCGTATACTACTATAATACCTAGATATCAGTGGAATAACATTATCAAATTAATGGCAAAGTTAAGAGAGAGCCAGGACAAGAAGTCAAACCTAGATCAATTTGTGGCACTTCTCAGAACATTCTGTAGAATTAGATTGCCAACAGAGGGTTAATGAGGAAGAGTTGAGAAGGGGGAAAGAGCTTACACATTTTCAACTGATAGTCAGAACCCCAAGGTACAATCAATGCTCCCCCTCCTCCACGCCTCCTTTCACAAGGATATTGTCTACTGTGGGTTGGTAATTAAAAATTATTAGAAAGACATTGACTTTGTAGGAGGGAAAAAATCACAGACTGATGTGATCATCATATCAATTGAGGAATGGAGGAATTACTGAGATTAAAAAAAAAAAAAAAAAAAAAAAGCTTCAAATGTTTTCTCACCTGCCAAAGACCTTCAGCCTCTATACACAAGAATTCAGAGAAAAAACCCTGCCCTCATTTTTGTGCCTTGTCTTCTGGAGGGATGTTAAGGAATGGATTTTGAGTTAATATTTTTGACCCTTGTGTCTTGTTAGAAAATGGTCAGCTCAAAGATCTACCCTGTACCTCATGGGGCAAGACGAACATTTACCCACCAGTATGACTGGCAGAAGAGAGGTAGAGAGTAGAGGGCACAGATGAACATTTACCCACCAGTATGACTGGCAGAAGGGAGGTAGAGAGCAGAGGGCACAGACAAGCTCTGGCAAAAGACAGGCAGCAAGAAAGAGGCTAAGGCTGTGTGTGAGGCCTCAAGACACTTAAACGTATTCCAATACTGGTACATTTTGATAGACTACACGCTACACAAGGTACCCACTTGGATAAACATATTTTAATTGAACTCTAACATCATAAAGGCCTTCATTTATGCCCAACTCCATAGAGATAACAATTATGGCTTTAATACTTTCACAGGTACTAAATATTCTTCAATTTTTTCCCCTCCAATGAGGACAATTTCCATGAATGAAAAAGAATGAGGAGAAAAATGAAAAGTTGTTTTGCAATGATCAGCTAAATGCTAAATGCGCAAATGATTTTAAAAGCTCGATGCTGAGATGGTAAATGAGAAATACAATAAATTCACTCGAAGAGATAAAGCTTTTCAAATTATATTTTAAGATAATAAATAGGCTAATTCAATGTTTCCACATAATGAGGCAGCCAAAATAATCAAGTGCAAGCCAGAATGCATTTCTTAGGAGTATCAATAAAAGAGTCCTTTAATAAAAACCTAGATCATTTTTGTATGTTATTAAAACTGAAATGAAATAAATTTAAAGTGAAAGCTAATAACTGAACATGACAGTTATAAATGTGAAACTATGGCAGAGCTGACCTGAGAAGCAGTGTATTTCCACATAGAGTGCCAAGAAGTAAACAATGGTATGCTGTGGGATGTTCTGTATGTTAAATGTGTTGCTCTGATTGGTTAATAAATAAAACACTGATTGGCCAATAGCCAGGCAGGAAGTATAGGCGGGACAAGGAGAGAGGAGAATTTTGGGAAGTGGAAGGCTGAGGCAGAGAGACGCTGCCAGCTGCCACGATGAGATGCAGATATTAAGATACCAGTAAGCCACAAGCCACGTGGCAACTTACAGATTAATAGGAATGGGTTAATTTAAGATATAAGAACAGCTAGCTAGAAGCCTGCCACGGCCATACAGTTTATAAGCAATATAAGTCTCTGTGTGTTTACTTGGTTGGGTCTGAGCAGCTATGGGACTAGTGGGTGAGAGAGATTTGTCCTGACCGTGGGCTAGGCAGGAAAACTCTAGCTACAATGGTAAGCCCGAATAAGGCCTGAATGCTGCACTTAAAATGAAATTTAAGATGCATGTTGATAACAAGGTATTACGGGAGATAACAGCTACTTGGTTCCTGAACACACATGTTATTTTGTCAGAAAAATAAAGAATCCCCCCATGTGTGCTTCCAATGATCTCTGGTGAAGCACTACACTTGTCTCTGAATTTCACCAAACTCATGTACCTGTAACAGCACAAGATGAATTATTCAAATTAAAGATAAAGCAAATGAAATAAAATTTCCTTTAAATTGTATCAACTGACATCAAACAAATACGTTTTTTGACAGAATGCCCATAAAAAGCAGTTTATTTCAATGGTTTTATTACTATGAAAACAAACAGTGCTTGGATGCAAAATTGTTTTTTAACTGTTATTCCTTACAAGATATAACAAAGGCAAGCTGACAAATGATTTCTGCTCTCTGTATAAAAAAGATCAAATGATTTCATTTTAGGGAAATTTCATTTTTCCCATTTCATTTTCTTAAAATGTGTGTCTTCAACAAGGACAATACAGAAATCTGTTCATCAAGTCTTTAATTCATCCCTAACTTTTGGCTACAGTGGCCAAAATACATTTTGTTTTTTTAAAGCAAAAGCAGAAAACAAAGACTCATAGAAATTATGACAATAATTTCGAGAAAAATTTGGTAATGCTAACAATAAGAAAACAAAATCTTTTTTTTAAAGGAGAACTGACAGAATATCCAAGAAATGTCTTAGAGTCTTTCTCAGTGATGGTCGTGCCCAACCCAGAGATTGCATACAAATACCCAAAGACATGGGAAGAGAAAGGAAGGCAGGTAGAAGTTTGTTATGAAATAATCTTTTTGTACACTGTGAAGACTTGTCACTCTGATTGGTTTAATAAAACAGCCAATAGTTAGTCAGAATTTCTGGGCAGAGAGGACCCTGGGAAGAAGAAAGGCAAAGTTGCCAGCCTGATAGAGAGGAAGCAGCATGGGCAGTAGAGAGAAAAGATTACTGAGCCATGTAAAAGAACATAGATTAAAAGATATGGGTTCGTTTAAGTTACAAGAGCTAGGTAGAAACAAGCCTAGGCTATTGGCTTCATAATAAGTCTCCATGTCATTACTGGGGACCTAATGGTTGAGACAAAAAAGTCTGACTACAAATAGTATCCAATATGGGGGCATGTATTTCCACATAAGACCTAAGAAAGCCTTAAAAAAGGTTCCAAACACACTGCTACACAGCCAAACATGGCTTCCTAGTCCCACAGTCTCTCATATGGGCCATGGTTACAGAGAAGCATCTCCTGGCCACAGCTTGTGGGCTTAAGCCAACAGTAGGCCATGAGCTAAGCTTGGCAGTGGTTTAAAGTTTTGCTCATGCAGACAGGAAAGGACACAGATGCACAATAAAGCAGGCTCAGATGAAAAAAAGAAAAACCCTCTAAACAGGCTACAATGTGTTTAGGTTTAGGGGGAAAAAAGGAAAAAAAATATATAGACATCATAACAAAAATAAATAGTTTAAAAATAATAAAGTTTTAAAGAAAGAAGTAAAGCAATAATCAAAAAAGGAATAAGCCACATAAGAATGGGAAATATTATAACACAGGGAGTTTGGACTTTATAGGGCACTTTGTTAATTTTGAATTTTTTTAATACTAGTGAACAGACAGCAGCTGCTGAGAAACATTGAACTGTGGAAGGGACTGCTAGATTAAATCAACCTATATACTTTAGGAATGCCTTAACTTCAAAATGGAAGTAAAAAATGTATTACATTGGTGAAGAGATTATGCTTTTGTTTCTGCAGGAAATGAAAGGTTGTGGATTCCTTCCAGGTTAATAGAGATCAGATTTGACTGGGGAGAGACCTCCTAAGTATCTTGGCTATAGACATGGGGGAGGAAGTCAAGAAAGACTACAGGGTAGGTGTGTTAGCTGACCCCTCTGCATGAGAACAGCTCAGAGATGAGATGAGACTTGATAAATCATGTAGGCTATAGAGTCCATGTGACTTATCATTACATGTCATCCTTTCATATGACATGGATAGAGATTTAAATTATAGTTTGGTTATGCAGTCCAAATGGACATATAGTTGATAGATGCCTTTCACCTCCTCAAGCATAGAACAAAAAATCATCTTCAACTGACTTGTGCATACAGGACATTCTATACTTATGTTAATGCCAACATGTATATTACCTTTGAAAGTTTATGTGTTTTCAGAGCAAGGTGACCAGACACTAATAAAAACAGGTGGCCTCTCAGAGGGCTTCTGTTACAATTTCCTCAGAGTTCTGCATCCAGAACAGGTTCAAGGCTACTGGCTGAGATGATCCAGCTTCACAGATTGTTCTGCCCAGGATTTTACCATTACCCAAATTTTCCCAGGGTCCCCCAAAGATTCCAGCACCCCTAGACAACAGGAATCAGTCTAGAGAACACAATGCCTACATTCCCAAGAAGTTGGGTCAGTGGTTTTTGGTTTTTCAGTGGGTTATGGATGTTTGTCATCATTTAGGGTAGTTGGTTACAAATAGTTATGAGTTATGGTCAAGGAGAAAGCTAAACAAAGGAGATTAGATTCAATAATCTCTTTCTAAATGGGAAAAATGGGAGATATAGCACAGAAATGATGGAATAAAATGGTGGATTGTTGAGTCTACTTTTGAATAATCACTAGTCTCAAATATTTTACATTGGTATGATTTTTGTATATTGATACAAATTTAAGGTTATTTTTGTAATACTGTATGTATGTTTCTATTCTTCTTTAAGGTATTGTACCTATTCAGCTTATTTAAAAATGTCAAGTTTTAGTCCTTGAAAGTTATTTAGGATAATAAAAAATACACGCTAATAGTTAGTCATCTATAACAATCAAACTTATAGTCATGTTAGGTATGTTTTCAATGTCATACAGAGATATATTTTAGATAGATAGGTGACCTTCAAACACTTCAAAGACCTATAGAATATGGCATTTAAAATATTATAACAACATTAAGGCTTTTCATGACAGCGAGATATGTCTGCCTCTGGCAGCACCAATTTCTTTCAAAAAAGGATGATGGGCATCAAAGAACCTCCAATTGGATTTTACTTTCTTTGTGGCAAAAGCTAGCCATCTGAGCAAAAAAACTGCCCTTGCTTCAACTGCTGACAGTATGCTGTCAAAACTGGACAAGGAGGACACAAAAGAGCAATGACCTAACTTTTCCAAGACAGGGTAAGACAACCTTTCAAAATTTTCCTGCTTCACAGAAACATCTGACAGATATTCTAGGACTATAGGCTGAAGATGGATGCCTCAACGTTGCAGAGGACCTTGGGTAACTGTCCTGGCAACCAGATGTCTCTGTCATTTCTATAGTTTTGGAAGTTGCTTGTTCTGCACTTCCTATTTACTCAGATAATAGCATATCCTTCTGGGTCTTTGATGGGATTGAAGACTAGATAGTTATAGTTTTTCTTAGTTATGATAGAAGATAAATTATTACAAAACTTTGGGCTAATCAAGACAGGATAGATAAGGAGTATTTTTTTTCTGAATTTGCCAAATACAAATGGACACGACATTGTGAATGTAATTCTTACTTGACAATTGTTCTTATTGTACACAGTTTCATTTGTTAAGGTTAATACCTCTCCTTACTATTTAGACAATATCTGATAATTATTCTTATTGTATATAGCTTTACTATGTTGAGTTAAAATTTTTCCTTTTTATTTTGACAAAAAGGGGGAGGTGTTGTGGAATAATCTTTTTTGTATACTGTGAAGATATGTCACTCTGATTGGTTTAATAAAAAGCTGAATAGTGAATAGCTAGGCAAGATTTCTGGGCATAGAGTACCCTGGGAAAAAGAAAGGCCGAGTCACCAGCCTGATGGATAGGAAGCAGCATGGGCAATAGAGATTAAAGGCAACCAAGCCAAGTAAAAGAATATAGATTAAAAGATATGGGTTAATTTAGGTTATAAGAGCTAGGTAGAAACAAGCCTAAGCTATTGGCCAAGCTTTCATAATTAATAGTAAGTCTCCATGTCATTATTGGGGAAGCAGTGGTCCCAATGAAAAAGTCCAACTACAGAGATTTGAAAGCAGCACCTTGTTGCTGGCCTCCTGCCTTGGAGAAACTATTAGTTTACATCCTTGCAGTCACTGAGATCAGATCCATAATGGCTTTTCTCCGTGGAAAACTACTCTACATTAGAATTAAAAACTGAGGAAGATAAAGGAGATGACAAGATGGAGGAAACAGAAGACCTGTTGGGGGGTCGATGTAATAAGTGAAGACGTACCTTTACTCTGTACTCATCAACATCTATAATGGTGGCGACACGAATTAACTGGGGGTTTCTTTTGTCCACAGCTTCCAGCTTCATGTTTGGCAAAAAGCCATGTGGAGCCCTCTGCAGAATTACAGTGTAACAAGTCAGTGAAAAGGCAGCAAGTGCAGTTCTGGCTGCACTGTCCCAGGACCACGGTTTTGGTGTAAACACACAGATCTTTAACAAAGTTGGGATTTAGTTTTAAGAGTGCATAGAACTTCATGCATATTTTCAAATCAGTGTTATAAAAACCTATAAAGAGAAAGAAAAATTTTGGCCATTTTAGAAATAGCTACAAAACATAAGAAAGATTCAGTTATAAATTTATCAACGATCATGTCAAGGTTTGACAAAATTCTTACTACAGTTTCTGCATTAGTTTAGACTTTTTCTGAAATTAATATAAAATAAGATTGTGTTTGCTATTCTCTCTGCCCATTTAAAATGTATAGCTTAAGAGGAAATTTTCTTATTTAGCAAGTCACTCAAAAAGCTAAACATGATGTTTTCTAAACTTAAACTTTGAGAAAAGCTGCTTAAGTTCAACATCAACACTCCCTTAAAATTTAACTATGATGTAATTTAAAGCCATATGCTATTCCTTCACAGTCTCACCTACAACATCAGGTTTATGTCTTAAAATATTTGGGATCAAGAGTCAATAATGATAAAAATCAAACAATAAAGAAAATAGGATGGGAAACCCATTGGGTCCAGGAAGTAGTTGTCCTAAGAAAATTTAACTGTCAAAAGTGAAACTACTCCAACAGTTTTTATAGGTGAGCAGAAGGGCTTCACTTCAAATGCTATTTCACATGAAAAGTGTCCAGCTGATTTTATGTGAGGCTAGAAGTGGCAAAAGGAAAATAAATCTCTATTAATGTGTCAGTAATAAACAGTTAAGCCATTCTCCAGTATCTGGTAAACCTCACCACAGCTTTTATACGAGAATATTTTCTTTTGAAAGCATTATTACATCTACTAAATGGACTATGCCAATATAATTGGGTCTCTGAAAAGACCTAATTTTCTCCACATGATCACTGTCCTCCACAAGGACTGTAATTATCTAGGGTTGTAGATGCCAAATACACGTATTTGAGCTGATCCAAAATCAGCTAGAATCTAGAAGTGTCTTTGTAGCTTAATATTTCCATCTTTTTATTTTCTTGAATCTTTCCTCTAGGAAAATTAAATGAAGACTTGGATAAAGTCAAGAGAGAAAAGGAAGCTACCACATATTAGGCATGCTTGCTTGCTGAAGTGTTAAAGCCTTGAAACTCCTGTAGCATGTAGCACTAGAATCCCAGGCGTCTTTCTTCTGTGTGCCTCTCACCCTACATCCACCAGTAAACCCTTTCCTAGTAAAATAAAGGAGCATTTTCCTTCCAATCTCATCTAATCTCCAGAAAACATGCAGTAAATACAATTATTTAAATACCTAATTATAAAGTTCTGATTAAAGATAAGCCTTTAATTCCAGCACTCGGGAGGCAGAGGTAGATGGAGCTCTGTGAGTTCAAGTCCAACCTGGTCTATATAGAGAGCTCCAGGATAGTCAGGGCTACATAGAAATACTATGTACTATGTCATAAAATCAAAAACAAACAAAAAGAGGTAATTTGAGTTGGAAGAGCACAGTTAGAATTTGGAAAGGAACAGTATATTAAAACCCACTGATTTAGAACACAAGTATTTCTAATTGCATCACTTCTGTATGTACAGTGTTTTACAAATTAATTTCTACCCAGTTAAACCATTAATAAATAGACATGTGTAAATCTGAAATATAAACATTGGTATTCTCACAATTGCCAGAACAAATATTGCCCTCATGTAGATAAAACTGTGCTTACAAAAGACCCCATCCACTATTTCACCTATTTGATTATGTTACCATCACAATCCAAACACCCCCTGACAAAAGGACACAAGTCAAGAGTTCTCAGCTCAGCAGGGCCTGAGAAATGGGTTTCAAGTTCTCCACCAACAGTGGCTGATGGGACTTCTGGTTAGAGCCTCTGGGGTCCTTGATGGAATGGTGGAGCAAGAGCAAATAAATACTAACTCCATATCATTAATTAAATACAAAGCAAGTTGGTTATGAAATTATTACCTAGATTTAAGAATTAGAATCTCATCAAAGCAGCAGTGGCAGCGGGAGTGTGCACCCATAAGGAACTTACCGTGTTAAAAACTCCAGCAGGCACCGCGTTTGTCTGAGTAGCTTCCAGATAGTCTGTCCAGGAAAACTTTTCTGGATCAGGATAACCTGAGAAAACACACACACACACACACACACACACACACACACACACACACACACACACATCAGAAGAGTTCTTGTAGATCTCCACGTGCTATGAAAGTCTACAACACCACCATTACCTGTCGTGTCAGAATTTAACATACCTTGCCCAATTCTTACGCTAACCTCTGGGAGGACTAAAGCAAAGCTGTGCAAGCACTCATTTGCTGTGGGATGGTCTGTATGCCAAATTGCTCTGATTGGTCAATAAATAAAACACTGATTGGCCAGTGTCCAGGCAGGAAGTAGGCGGGACAAGGAGAGAGGAGAATTCTGGAAAGTGGAAGGCTGAGTGAGGGAGACACTGCCAGCCGCCGCCATGACAAGCAGCATGTGAAGACGCCGGTGAGCCACGAGCCATGTGGCAAGGTATAGATTTATAAAAATGGATTAATTTAAGCTATAAGAACAGTTAGCAAGAAGCCTGCCACGGCCATACAGTTTGTAAGCAATATAAGTCTCTGTGTTTACTTGGTTGGGTCTGAGCGGCTGTGGGACTGGTGGGTGACAGAGATTTGTCCTGACTGTGGACAAGGCAGGAAAACTCTAGCTACACTCATTTGCTACTTCATTCATTCACTCATCAAGGCCAGGTGGCTTTGTCAGTACTGGATAGACCTAAGTAGTAGCCAAGACTCTATGACTCCCAAGAGTTATGCTTCTCAGGACCCTGACCAGACCTAGCATTAGCCAGCTGACATTGTGTCGAGAACATGAAGGACTCTAAGGACCTTTTCAACCCCTCCAGTAATTCTATGCTTAGCCACATTCTATTCTCGCTATTAAATCTGTTTAAGTACAATGTTCCAAAATAGCTACATTTATCATTGCATTTTACTTTATTTGTTTGGGGTTTCTGAGGCTGGTTCACATGATGTAACCCTAGGGATCCTCTTATGTCCAGCTCCTGAGGGCTGGGGGGACTGGAACAAGGCACATACGGTAACCAGCCTATCACCAATTTTAAATACATACATAACAGATGTTCAGATACATAGGTCCATATTAAAATACATGTTTTACATATCTTAAAACAACCTATTTTTCTAATTTCTTTTGGCTGAGTATTTTGATACTTTTGAGGTCGATGTTCTTTTATTAACTGCCTCTATCAGAGATGTATGGATACTGTGTTATTCTCTTCTTCCTTACCTTTTCAGTAATCAGTAATTACATTTATTTATCAGCTCCATCTTTCCTTTTTCTCATCATTTCACTAATCTTACTCTTACCAATTAGTTTTATTTTAAAGTTGCTTTACTGAACTGAACTGGAAAGTATTTATTTTTATTTTCTTAATTAATGAAAGTATTTCATATTAGGAATCTGTCATTGTTGCCCCTGAATACAGTACTAGAAAACTCTATACACTTGTATGAATGAAGTGCTCTTTTACTTATATTTATAAAAAAATTACAGTCCAGTTGAATTATTGTCCATATATGTAAGAGATATTCCAGGTGATTAATGGCTGTGTTTAAATATTTAAAATATTAATGTTTGTTCTATATAAGGAAGTCCAACACATGGATAAGATCAGTTTCAGACTCTTTATAAGGAGATCCTTGATTATTTTTTCCCAAGACACCTAAGCAGGAACATATTTTAGCCCCTGTTACAATCATCTAAAAATACTGGAATTATGAATAGCAAGCACAACTCCTTACAGCCCTAACTTCCTGGTCAAGGTGACCTTCCCATAGAAGTATGACAACCATCAGTATACTTATAGACAATGAAAGACTAAAAAAACATAGGTGTGCTAGACAACAATGTTAAAATGATGGACAGCAGTTCCATTTAATAACCAACAGTAAAATGGATCTTCTAATAAGGAGTGGATTCGATCGGGATAAAGGAAATGTAGACCATAAACACATATGTTGAATGGGTAAATTAGCATGTTAACATCAACTACTCATCCAAGTAGCATAAATTATGGATGATGCCAAAGTAAAGCCATCTACTAGATAACATCATACAAGTGAATGAAATGCTCCATGATCTGCTTCATAGAAGGCCAAGCTTTGTTCTTCTGAGGAAGAAAGAGAGGGTTGACATTTTGTGTGATTTATCTGAGGAAAAATAACTAAAAGTGAGATCAAAGCTGGAGCTAATGTCTCCTGACCCAATGCTTGGAGGGTTATTGAGTGCTGCTGGGGCCCCTGTTCAAGAAAAATTATTGAGAAAATGAGATTATGTGTCTAGTAGCAACTAAGCTCTGGCTGGCTGATTTGGTCATCCTAACAGTCTGGATTACCCCGGAAGCCCAGCAGACACCACTTACCCATTACTCTGTTTAGGATTTTGGATGGAACTAAAAGAAGCTTGGTAGCTCATCCCAGTGTGCAGGCCTCTGACAGGAAAGTTTCAAACAGAAAGTGTCACTCCCACGGAAGTCACTGTATGTGTGTGTATGTGGGGGAGCAGTGGTATTCACTGATCGCACAATTGAGTGATCACTAAGGATCCCATGTCAGCACTATATGATCTAGCATGTGATACCTTCACCACTGTAAAGCCTTCCTTAAAACAATAAACATTAGAACAAAGCTCTTGTATTTATACTGCCACAGACACCAGAAGCCTTGTATACATATCCAGCTCCACACAATTAAAGGGGGGGTGGAGAATGCCTTCTGGCAAAATAACTAAAGTAAGACTGTCCACAGGCTGCCACATCATCACTAGTCACCCACCACTCTTTGATCTACGTAGGGAGAATTGTGCCTCTGGCATTTGTCAAGAGAGACAGTTTGTTAATATTTTTTTCTATTTTGTTGTTGTTTGTTTTTTGAGATAGACTCTCACTATGTAGCCCAGGCTGGCCACAAACTTCCTGCTATCCTCCTGTCTTCTGAACGCTGGGATTACAGGTGCGGACTGCCACATCCAGTTCAGAGAGCTCATTTTGTAAATTATTTTTTGCTCAAAATAGAACCCAGTTGAAGCCAATGCAGAATAAATTATGTAAAGAAATGAACACAACTCCCTGTCCAGTGAAATCACCAACAACTAATGAATCTGTTCTGCATTTGCCCCTGACCTTGCCTGCTGTCCACTTTTCGTGATTGTAACCATTCAGGGTCAGCTAACTGGAATTCTTGTTCTTCCCTCCTAAACTTGGAATAAAAATCTGTAGTTGTTTGTGTCTTTGTTTTCCCCTATCATTAACTGCATAATATTCCACTCAGAGTCACAGAACACTATGACTGACTATTATGTCATCAATTTATTGTGCTTGTTATAGCCCCAGGCTCCATCTGTGCCTCACGATTAAGAGGTGCCTAGTTACTAGCATTTTAATCAATTAATTAATCCCTAAATACCTATGTCAATGGACTATATATACAGGAACTAGCCTATTATCACCAATACAATGATTCTTTGAGTTGTAAATAATTAGTCCATCTTGAAACCAAATAGGACATATCTTTTTAGCATGAGTTTTGATATTATTATTTAGCTCTTCAAGGAAACTGTGAAATAATCACTGACTTCCAACAATATTTTGCATTCTTCAAGTGGCTAGATTACTTCAGATAGATAATCAGCCAATTGGTGATTCCAGAGACATAGGGAAAGCACTACTGTTATTCCTGGAGAGTAAATCATAACATCAGCCCAGGTTTCAAGGATTGCAGTAATAATCTCAGAAAGTAATCTTCATTCAGTATACATTCACAAGTTTTGATGCTAAACTTACAGTTTTTAAATGTAGGAATAAGCATGCCCTCTTACTGTGCTCCTTCCCAAATACAGCCAAATATCAATAAAGACATTTAAAATTTTTATTACATTTTTATTTATGTATTTTTGTGAGTGTAAGGGAAGGTGGGGGTGCCTGCCTGCTGCCACATGTGAGTGGAGGTCAAAGGACAACTTGTGGGAATCAGTTGTCTTCCTTCATCTTTGGTGACCTGGGGAATGAACTCAGGTCACCAGGCTGGATGACAGGTGTCTAGCTGCCAGAGCTAGCTAAAAGGCCCCAATAAAGGCATTTTGAAAGGAATGCTTAACAATAGAGAAAGTGTCAAATTAATCTCAAAGAATGCACACAAACCACTGATAAGAAAGGGAATGTGAGTATTCTTGTGTGCCCATATGCGACCATTTTGGAAATAGTAAATGATGTATGGTATAAAATGCCAAAGATCTGAGAAGTTTTCTTTCTGGGAAGAAACTTGATCAGCAGTTTCTAGACTACTCTGCAGTTAAGTACAGTCCTCTGTCTGATGCAAACTAACGGATGTAAGTCAAACAATATAAGAAATCATTTCCGAGTTTAGCCACAAAGCCTCCCAGCCACCATGTGCCACCACCAGATCAGGACATTCCCAAGGACCCAGAGAGTACTGGCCCCGGAGCAACTGACACCATTAATCCTTACCAGACATGGCTGCACTGTGGCAGAAGGGGGGATGTGCTTAATGTGTTAAAAACATTAAGATTTTGAAGTGGTTTAATACACTAGTTAGTTCACAGTTACTAACAGGAAGGGACTAGTAACAATGCTTTTACGTGGAAGGAAAAACTGGCTGGGAGGGAGAAACAGAAGGCAACAAAAATAGCAAGTTTTGCAGCTGAAGTACTATAAATAAAATGCTATTTAATCAAAATAATAAATTCATTAAAGCACAACTAATACGATAATATAAAGTCACAGTGAAAATAGATTAAAAGCCCATGGGTTATGTCAACAAATATTTCTGGAAGCATGCAAAGCAAGCCAGTAAATGAAAACTGACTTAACAGGCCTGAGAAAGCCCAGACATAAATCTGCTAAAGGAGAATGCCGACAGTGAGCAAGCAATTCGTGAGAATCTAGGAAGAGCAGCCACCGGACACGTCTGCAGGCAGCACCGTGGACCCAAAAGCAGACAGCTGTCTTCAAGTTCTGACGGGCACTGCTAGACCCCATGTACACTATGCAAACGGTCCAGTTTTTCCACATTCTGACCAACAGTTTCTAATTATTTGTTTTGCACTGCAGTTTGTGGTTAGCAGCCACCGGGTCAACAAAAAACAGGTGGCGCCCACTGTAGCTGTTGGCATTTCCCCAGTGATTCGTGATGCTCAGCCTTACATCACACGCTTATTCCCATATCTTCTGTGGAGAGGGGTGCGTATAAATTCTTTCCCTA
Source organism: Peromyscus eremicus (assembly GCF_949786415.1). Taxonomy (NCBI): domain Eukaryota; kingdom Metazoa; phylum Chordata; class Mammalia; order Rodentia; family Cricetidae; genus Peromyscus; species Peromyscus eremicus. Next base: position 23,769,592 of record NC_081429.1, on the reverse strand, counting down.
TTTCTGTTGTTCTAATATTTTTTTGTGGTGCTGAGGATCAAACCCTGGGCCGTGCACAGATGAGGCAAACCCTGGACAGTATGTCACCAAGCTACTTCCCCAGGCGAGTTAGCCCGGTTTTGAATTTGTTTGCTTGTTTTGGTTGTTGACTTTTAGGCATTTACTTTACATTCTATATTTTATCAATCTCTTATTAGATGTATGAGTTGTAAATGTTCCCTCCCGTTCTCAAGGACCCTAGAGACTGTCTTCGTGCATGCTGCTGATGATCGTGGGCATGCAGAAATCTCTAATCTTCATGAAGTTCATTTGCTCTTTTTTCTTTTGTGCCTGTGACTTTGCTGTTCACTCAAGAAACCACCAGCAGATACAAAGACACAAGATTCCCCCTAGGCTTCCCTTTAAGGGTTTTAATAGGCGAGCTTTTACATTTTGGTCTTTAATGATTTTGATGCCATTTTCTATATATTTAAGCTAAGGTTGCAACTTCATTTTTTGCATGTAAATATGCAATTTTCCCAATATAACTTGAAATGGGTCTTCTTTCCCTACTGAATGGTCTTGGCAGCCTGGTTACAGTCATTGTAACACATTCAAAAGTTTATTTCTCAGTCTCTCCTCTTCCATCTTCTGTTCTTGTCCATACAGATCTTTCTGTGGGTGTCATAATGCCCACAGAAGGTGGAGCAAGCTTAATTCCTTTCTGTCTGGGTAGCTGTCATCAGATTAAGAAGCATGTACTGTGGGATGAACTGATATTCTTGGGAAAAGAGAGCTTTGATCATGGGAAAATGATAATTATTTCCCTGGCCCACCGATCCACAGAGCCAGAACAAGGAACTTTGGATAAAGAGATCATGGAGGACCTCTCACCCGGGTACTTGCCAAATTGAATGAGTAGCAATCCAACGTGTCCACATCATCCTGACTGTATTCCCATAATCCTATCAAAGGCCCCATCTCCTCTGTTCGAATATCCTGTATATTACTCAGAGTTTCTAAAGGAATAGAACTGACAGAATAAAATAATATGCATGCATGTGTGTATGTGGGTATGTATATATGTATGTATACATATGTCACGGAGAGAGAGAGAGAGAAGATTTAGTATGGTGGCTTATGGACTGTTGTCCAAATAGTCCAACAATGGCTATCTCCGAAGAGAAAGGCTAAGGATCAATTAGACTGGTGCTGGAGTCTACAGGAAGTCGTACAGAGCTGCCAGTTTTCAGTATCCGCTGGAATCCCAAAGTACATTCTAATATCAGCAAAGCAAAGCCTCAGACACTGAATAGATGGACGTGACAGTAAGAGTGAAGGCAAGCAGGCAAAAGCACAGGATTCCCTCTTCCATGTCTCTTTATGCGGTCTAGAAAGTGTGGCCCAGAGTTAGGATGAGTCTTCTGAACTCAGAGGATCCAAATGTAGTGTAGGTGTGCCAACTCAAATGTACAGCCAAGAAAAGTCCCTCACAAGTCCCTCCAGCTGCTTGAGTTTTAATTAATTCCAGGTGTGGTCAAGTTGACAACCAAGATTAGCCATCACATGTCCACCCCTTATCAACATGACACATAATCATATTTCCTTATGCCATGCTAAATTTCCAAATGAAAACAATACACCAAGTCATAATTATGCCTAATGTGATAGAACTATCCCACTGTGTTTCTCCCTAATGCTATCCTACTCTTCTCTAATCTGGCCTACTGTTGCCAACCGAATTCTCCCCAGACACACTAAATCACAGCCTTTATTATAAACTCCTCATTACTGTCTCTAAAGATCTTGCAAATAGCGACCTCAGTCTCTCTCCCTTCCTTACTTCTTGTTGATATTCTAATACTGAAGTGAAACCCATTTCAAACTCTCCCCTCTCCAAAACTTAAAGATAACAAATCCACTGTGAGTATGTTAATCGGTCACAGAACTACATACCACCATGTAATTCTCACCACAAAGCACTCCTTCTTCTTTCTGGACAGGTATTAGCTCTCTGATTAATCACTTTGTTATTCTTTATAATGATCTCAGATTTGTTTAACAAATAGACCCCCATCTCCATCTGCCACTGGTCTTAATGTCAAGGAAGGCAGCTAATTCCCCCACATAACCTACATCACAGATTACAGCATCCTACACAAAGTAGGGTCCAACTCCTTCATAGTACAAAGAAGAAATTGAAAAAGGAAATTATAGACATGGAAGGAGAGGACAACTGATAGACACAGGAGGACTAATGGTATTTGAACATCTCCATTTAGCAAACTTCATATTAATGAATCTAATAACTGTCAGTGAATGCTAGAAACTAGAGTGTATAAATTTGGTGAGAAATAGAATGTTTCTATAACCCTGAAGTAACTTCCTAACAGATATTAACAACAGGATTCATTCTGCCAGAGAAAAATGTTATTTGTTCAGTGGAGAAATCTGGATCACTCTCCTTCAGTCCTGCAACCAAAGTTACTGCTGACAGGAAGGAGAGAGTCTGTTACGCACACCACCTGCCAGGATCTGAGGGGACCAACCATGGCCATTGGCAGGGATTCTGTGACGTCCCTGTAGAAGTGCCAGGGACTCATCTAATCATGAGGAAGCATCTGACAAGCCTGAAGTGAGGAGCATGTTCCAAACGAACTGGCCTGAAGTCCTCACAGATGTGAAGTGTATAAAATTGAGGCAGAGTGAAGGACATTTGCATTACTGCAGGATGCAAAGGAGACATGAGTGCCATGTGTGATCTTGAATCTTTGTGGGTTTTTCTGCTATTTGTTTTTATATGGATGATATATTTTTATGGCAGCCAAAACTTTGACTTCAGGCACTTTAATATCATTTAGTTTGGCAGGGAGATCTTTCTTACTGTTCTCAGAACTACTCTGAATCACTAAAGCATCTAAGATTTAAGGTAAAGCCCTTTAAAAGGCCATCGGAAATCAATTTGAGCCGATGCTCAGCATCACTTCTTGCCTCATCTCCTCCTTCCTCCAACCAGATCCTGTAGCCAAGTGTGCTAATCCCAGTGTGCCCTAATGCTCCGCAGGCAGGAGCTTTCCGCCATTTTGTTTTACTTCTACTTCCTTCTACCTGGTAGTCCTTCCCACTCCGTGAAACTTCACAGCCATCTGCTGTGGGATGTTCTGTATGGCAAATGTGTTGCTAATTAGTCAATAAATAAAACACTGATTGGCCATTGGCTAGGCAGGAAGTGTTAGGCGGGACAAGGAGGAGAATAAAGCTGGGAAGTGGAAGGCTGAGTCGGAGAGACACTGCCAGCCGCCAAGATGAGAAACAGCTTGTGAAGATGCCGGTAAGCCACGAGCCATGTGGCAAGGTATAGATTAATGGAAATGGATTAATTTAAGCCGTAAGAACAGTTAGCAAGAAGCCTGCCATGGCCATACAGTTTGTAACCAATATAAGTCTCTGTGTTTACTTGGTCGGGTCTGAGGCTGTGGGACTGGCAGGTGATAGAGATTTGTCCTGACTGTGGGCCAGGCAGGAAAACTCTAGCTACAGCCATCAGAGATTATTTCTATTGTGAAGCTCTCACTCCATGTGCCTAGTGCTACCCTGGAGTTCTCCTTCTGCTGCACTCAGATGTCCATGTGTTAAGACTTTGTGTAGCCTGGTGAAAAGGAAGGGCAAAGGGATCTTAAAGTACCCTGCCTGAAAGGTCAGCTATGAGAACACAAGTACACAGGCAGGTTCCCTCATCTCTCTGACACCAGGTCTCCATGAATGGAAATGAAATAATCTACCTAAATGTCACAAAGTTGCCTTGAAAACAGGCAAGTGTGTGAAAGTCTCTGTCATACAGGGCAATCAAGAAAAAATGAGACCTCCAAGCTAGATTACACTTCACACACAATATGATGGTTTATGTCGAAAGAGAGACAAGTGTGAGTCAAGTCACAGAGAATTAGAAAATCCTAGCACTGTTTAGGAGAATGGTACTGTGGAAAATAGGAGGGTGCGTCCTAAGTAACTTGGACACAGGACTACTAAATTACCCAAAAACTCCATCCACAGACAAACAACCAAGAGAACAGAATACATGTGCTCAAACAAAACCAAACATTTACAGTAGTATTGCTCAAAATATTCCCTAAGTAGAAATAACCTAAAGGTCCACCAATGATAAATAGGTACACCAACTGTAGTTTATTCATTTAATGCTACATGCCAGTGAAAATAAATGATATCCTGAGGCGCAGACATTGTGGAAGAAACTAAAATACTAAGCTCGGGCAGAGAAGCCAGCACAAAGGTAACAGAGCATGTTCTTGCTCACAAGAAATGTCTGTGACAGGTACATTTGTAAAGACGCAAAGTGATTAGTGGATGCCAAGAACTCGAAAAGATGAAGGCTTGGGGAATAATAGGTAACTATTGGGAATTCCTTTTGGGGGTGATGGAAGTGTTGTCAAAATGAATATGATGATGGTTACACAACTCTGCAAATATGGTAAAAATATTGACTATGCTACTGTAAGTGCATGACTTTGGTGGCTGCCACTTCAGTTCAGCTGTTAGAAAAATAATAGACTCTTCATTTAGAACAAGACTCTGTGCCCTTCTTTCCATTCTATCACTGTAGAAGATCTGAGGATGCGTGTACTGAGTCCAGCTTGAGAGTTTACAGTAAGCACCCCGAAGTGAGCAGCAATCTGTGTTTGCAGAGGCCCTCCTGCCTTGGCTCAGCCTTCTAGGAGACCAGCCCTGCTTCCAGACACATGCATCCTGACAGTCCACACAGCCTGCGGGGCTTCTGGCCCACCTGTCCAGTTCATAAGGGAGAGGTAAGGGGACAGGGTCTTCTCATGAACTACAGAACAGCCTGTCACATGGCCTGTGGAAGCAAGTCTCTCAGCACTGTTGAATCTGATGTATAAGACACACTGAGTGATACAGAACAATGTAAATTCATATACATGTACAAACTTTCAGAGATTTTTTTAAATAAATGGCAGCTACATTCTAGATATCAGACATAAGGGAAGAAAAGTACCTTTCAGCCAGCAATCTATGGGGCATTCTTCAAGAGAATTAATATTAAGTTTATATTTATTCTAATAATTAGCATACAAATTCACAAGTTTCCTGACGGCATTTTCTTTTTTTAAAAAAATTTTATAATTAATTTAATTTTACATATCAGCCACGGATTCCCCTGTCCTCCCTTTTCCCGCCTCCCCCGCCCTTCCCCCAATCCACCCCCCATTCCCACCTCCTCCAGGGCAAGGACTCCTCTGGGGATTCAGCTCAGCCTGATAGATTCAGTCGAGGCAGGTCCAGTCCCCTCCACCCTTCACCCAGACTGAGCAAAGTGTCCCAGCATAGGCCCCAGGCTCCAAAAAGCCAGCTCATGCACTAAGGACAGGTCCTGGTCCCACTGCCTGGTTGCCTCCCAAACAGTTCAAGCTAATCAACTGTCTCACTTATCCAGAGGGCCTGATCCAGTTCCATGGGGGCTCCTCAGCTATTGGCTCATAGTTCATGTGTTTCCACTAGTTTGGCTATTTGTCCCTGTGCTTTTTCTAATCATGGTCTCAACATCTCTCGCTCATACAATCCCTCTTCTCTCGCCGACTGGGCTTCTGGAGCTCCACCTGGGGCCTGGCCATGGATCTCTGCATCTGCTTCCCCTGATGGCATTTTCATACACGCTGAGTTTGTTAATAGACTGATGACTGACTCTTCTTCTTTATTTCTCTGCCCCTTCCCATGCAAACTTGCCCCCTTCCCATGCAAACTTGCCCCCTTGCATCCCAATGCTCCTGCTTGAACCTTCTTTACACATGTGTTCTATAACCCTCCTCTTCTTTCTTTCTTAAAGTCCCCCCTTTTCTTCCCTCCCCTGGGCTCCTTGCTAGTTTCCTGGCCTCTATGCACACTCCGAAATTAACTTTTAGCTGACAAGAGGTGGCTCTGTGATGTTTCATCAAAGACTGTGGGTGCCTTTACTTAATGAAAGGACCAGATTTTCCCCTGTTCGTCAGGAACTGATGCATAACTGAGCATTACCTGCTTCATACACAGATGCCACGGGTCTCTGAGAAACATGATGGCCCTTGGAGAGGACCATTACTTCTTCACACGGTTAGAAGGGTTTCCTAAAAGTCTATCTATTACCTATTTATCACTCCAGCTTAAGTCTCAGCAAAGCTTCTCCCGCAGAACAGAAGGTGGTGTGCTCTCTGTCTTCTTGGAGGAGCAACGGAAACCATAGCTAACACTGAAAAGTGTATCAGTGAAATGACTTCATATTTTCATGTTACATGTTTACAAATGGTCTTCCTCCCTCCTTCCTTCCACCCTACCCATCCCTGTTGTCTGGAAACCCACAAGAATCTGCCATAACCCCTGGGGTCAATACACAGATCTGTGCATGCTGTTTTGCTTTCAAAAGCTTTAACTGCCCCTAGAAGTGCATAAGCTTTGACAAATAAAAATACACTTTTTTCTGACAAAAATTTAATTGAAGACATAAAATTTTATAATCTATAAACATTAACATATTTATGCTTAAACATGTCTAAAAATCCATAAACATAAGTAATATTCAAAGGATAAATTCATTTTCAGTAAAAATAATTTTAACCAACAACATTTGGAAATAATTGCTAACAGAAACAAACCATTCATATGGACAATGTTTAATATCATTTTCATTGTACTGTATTTAAATATGAAACATATATGGGTAAAGAATCTTAATTCCAAAATCTATAATGTAAAAATATTTTGTCTTAAAATAGCCTTACATTTCTATCAATTATGAAAGATAATCTTTTTAGGTTTGGCATTCTTTGTTCAGAGTTATTTTTACCTTCAGAGTTGAAAAATATTTTTCCCTGCTTTTCTGGTTTTTAGATTTTCTGATTAAAGGCCTGAGATTATTTTGATATTCCTGGGTTGCATTCTTCTTTTACTATTAAATGATGTGTGTGTGTGTGTGTGTGTGTGTGTGTGTGTGTGTGTGTTGTTACTTTGTATTTTTGAAATCTAGACTATGATGCATCTTGTAGAATTTCTATCTGATCACATTGGCTTGGGGCTATAAAGGCCTTTTGTTTGGAAGTCCAATTCATTTTCTAGGGTTAGAAAACTTTGTTAAAAATTTTATTAAAGAGGCTGTGTATTCCTTTTGACTTTATCTCTGCTCCTTCTTCTAGGTTTGGCCCTTGGAAATGTATCACAGCATTCATGAAAATCTTGGTTGTACTCCTTAATTTTCTCCATATCTATTTTTGATGATTTTCTGTCTCAGCTTTGGCCTCCATCTTGAATTTGTTCTTCAAGGTCTTATCTGGTGATGGGTATCTCACATGATTTCTATCTGACTGACCATTATTTTCATTCACATTTGCTCTATTTGGCACTTTCTCAAAACTTTAAATTTTTTTGGCTGAATTTTTTTCTTCATTTTGTACCTTCTCCTCTAACTTGCTGTTTTTATTCACTCTGGAGATGGTCTTGTCAAGGTTTGGGGTAGATTCCTTTAGTCTATACATCTGTGTTTTAGACTTCTACAATGGCCCTTAATCTGTATTCTTTCTCAGATATTTCAGTTATGCCTGTGATTTTGATTTCTGTTATAGGGGTATTTGGATGGTTTGAGTTTAGGTCAAGGTGAGTCGTTGTTTTTGTGATACTGTCTCTTTGTTGTGTTTTATGCATCAGTTAGGATGGATTTACCTTCTAGATTTGCCTTCTAATTCTATTTGGTTTGTCTTGTTTTCTGTGAATCTTGCTATAGGAAAGTTTACATGAAGTTCAGCTGTGGCGACTGAAAAATCTTGTCATTGATTCTCAGCTGGGATCCCTGAGATGATCCTGTCTTGGCAATGTGACAGCATGCCCACCTGGCCACACGTTGACTGCCAGGGTGTCTCAAGGGAGTCAAGTCCCCATCACAAACTGAGTTCCATGAGTCAGCTAGGGCTAATGTCAAAGTTCTAGTCCCACAGTGAATTCTGTGAGAACGGGAGTCAAATCCCTGGCAAGACATACTAGAGTGCAATAGTGGCATGAACGTTATTGGGTAACTACTGATTAGATTTAAGGCCTGCTCCACAGAGGAAATGCATAGGCCAGCTATAAATTTGACCAAGAACCTTTTGTTGAAGATTTCACAGGCCCCAGAATTGAACCTACTATCATTTTGCTAAAGGGACATAGTATCAACCTGCCCTCTCAATACATGTCTCTATACCCAAATATTAGTGCAGCTCCCGGTCCTCATCAGAATAACCTCTTTATGTAAATCTTCAACTATAAATGGGACATTTATATCATATACTCTCCTTCCAAAGATCTGGAGCACTAAGGACAAAGAGACATTAAGAGCCAAAGGTGGGGTGGGGTCGGGGGGAGACTGTGGTGAAACAAGTGTCTTATGTGTGTGACAAGACCAAGTCTCTCATGAATTCACTGCAGCTGTGGCTGTCTTCCAAGCCTGTCAGGATTCCACCATGAAGTTGGAAATGTCATGAATCTTCTACTCTATCTGAGGAACTGCTCGTAGTTGATGACTGCTAGGAGAGCAAGAATCAGTTTTATTTAGATGATTCAATTTTATTTAGTTTTTGGTAAGTCTGCCATGCTACAGTGGATGTGGATAAGGATAGCACAAATTAGATTCAGTGGACTATCAAAAAAATAAGAGACCAGAAAAAAAACGCACCAATTTAGGTAAGGATGGTAGGTAGAGGGTAGTTCCTAGGAGGAGTTAGAAAAAGAATTGGGGGTGAATATGATCAATATACACTCTAAGAATGTGTGTAATTCTGCAATAATTAACAAGATACTACATTAAAATAATGCAACACTATAATTACTTCTAGTAAGATTGGTCCTAGGAAGACAAAATTGGTATAGCATGAGAATCAATCAATACTAATAATATCACATTAATAGAAAAAAAAGACCGTCTTTTTTTTTTAAGTACTTAAACTAAAACCCAAAAGAAGTTCTTCCATCTGATAAAACCCACAATGACTATCATATGTAATTGTGAAAGACTGAAATCTTTTTCCTAAAATTGGGAAGAAAGAAACTGGGTGATTCTACCAGTTTTCCTCCAGTGGTGTACTATGGGATAAATCAGACAAAAAACAAAAGTCACTCAGAATACACAGGAGCAAATGAAAGTATCTCCATCTGCATATGGTGTAATTTCGCAGACAGAAAATCATAAAGAATGTTCTAGGAGAGCAATTGACGAATTCAGGAAAGCTGCAGGATAGAAGATCAATACAAAGAAATAAACTGTATTTTAATACTAACAATAAACAATCAAAGAATAGAATCAATAAAAATTTCATTTACAACACCATAAAAAAGAACAGTCGCAAGAGATACGACAAGAAAACAACAGACCATATGGATATCCACAAAAATTTTTTCCAGTCAGTGAACTGAACCAAATGGAATAAAATCATCAGGTAGATTTACCCCCAAGAATACAATTGTGATTCAGCATAGGGAAATCAATCAATGAAATGATTACAGGAAAGGACAAAAGAGGTAAAACTATAAAGCCATCTCCATAGATGCAGAAAAACATTGAATAAAGTCAACGTGGGGGTGGGGGCTTGTTTTGTTTTATGTGGGAAGGGGTTGGTGCACAGCAGTGGTAGGGAGGTGGGGTGTGCAAGTGTTCAGGATGTATTAGTGAAAAAGACTCAGAGAAAATTAAAATCCCCTTAAACCCAGGAAGAACATGAACTTAAACCTAAGCTAGCATCCTACCAATGGTAAGATGCTTGAATCTTTCTTCATAAGAAACAAGCAAGTTTCTATTTCCAGTATTGTACTGCAGACACAGGAAGAACAATTAGGCAAGAAAGATCAGCAAAAATCAATCAAACCTCACATAAAGAAGTATAAGTACCTCCTACGACAGATGACATGATTGCATGTCTAGAAACGTCATGGAAGTATTCAGAGACATGGACTGAATAAACACATTCAGTAAATTTGCAAGGTAGAACATGAACACACAAGAATATATTTGTTTCAACTTGATAACAATAATACCAAAATAAGTTAAGAAAACAATTTCATCTATAATAGTACCTAAAAAACAAATTGCCCAAGAGCAAAATTATTCAAACAGATTTAAAAAAAAAGTTAGCTGAAAACTAGAAAGGAGTGCAGAAAAAAATTAAAGAAAGCCTAAATAAATTGAAAATATCTCATCTTTATGGATCAGAAAACTCAGCACTGAACACAGTATTTTCCAAAGCAACCTACAGATTGAATTCAACCCTATCCAAATTACAAGTTATTTCTCTCAAAAAAAGCCAATCCTCGAATTCATATGAGTGCTAAAGGGTCCCAATAAACAAAACAGTCTTGAAAATGAGGAGTAAATTTGAAGAGTTTACAATTGCTAGTTGTAAAATGGATTACAAAGTGGTGCTGGCAAATGGATAAAAATACTGTTTATGTTTCTTTTGCACTGATTTATTGCACTAGAATATTGCATATTATATTTGCATTTGTTTAATGCAATAGAAACTGTGACTCCAGAAATGAACCAATCTTCTATGGTAAATTTAGTCTCAAAAATGTTGCACAGATTATTCAAAGGAGAAAGAAAAGTCTCTTCAGAAATGGTGTTTGGAAACCGGATAACATATTCAAAAGAATAAATGGAACTCCTGTCTTGTGATATATACGACAACTCATCAAACATGGATCAATGACTTAAATATAAGAGCAAGAAATGTAAAATCCACAGGTAATATATATTGATCTGAAATTTAACAATAAATTCTCAGACTTAACACTACAATTAAGAGCCACAAAAAAACTAGATAATGTAAACATTATATATGGGAGGATGCTGTGGCCTGAGACTGGTCCCAGTGTCCTCTAATGATTGTCCACAGAGTGGCACAGTGGAAAATGTTCACATCTTTGTGACACAAGGCTTAGTGGAAGAGCCCTAAGTCACTGGGGTCGTGAGATGCTTTCTAGGGACCAGCTGAGTCCCTTCTAGAGGGCTGTTTTAAAAGGATAAGGCCTGACCTTGCCTTTCCTCTCTCTGCCCTTGTTCAGGCTGTGGGCGTTGGTTTCTATTTACCTCCCAACCATTATCATCTGCCATCCATCACCTGACAGAGCCTGACACCACCCTCAACAGAAGTGAACTGACTGAGATGCCATACCACTGAGCCTCCAAGAATCTGCATAGACTTTTGCTTTCTTTATAAAATTATCTTCCTCAAATATCCCATTATAGAAACAGGAAATCAACACAAAGGACAATATGAAGAATGTGAAAAATATAGGCTGGAAAAATGCCTCAGCAGTTATGAGCACTTGCTGCTCTCCTAGAGGCCAAACAAGAGTTTGCTTCCCAGCACCCTTCAGGTGGCTCCTAACTGCCTGTCACTTCAGCTCCAGGAAATCAGACACTCTCCTCTGGACTCTGAAGGCATCTGCAAGCATGTGGCATACACTCACAAAGACATGCAAAAACACACTTCAATAAAAACAATTCCTTTTTTAAATATGTGAAAATGAAGCATATAAAGTGGAATGAAATATGTGCCAACCACCTGCCTGACTTCTAGATAATCACCCACTCAGAATACTCTAACTTTTAGGCGACAATAACATAATATTTAAATGTGAAATAATGAAAACACAAGGCGGTTTAATATGGATGAAGGATTTGAATAGACATTTCTCCTAAGAAAATATACAGATAGGAGACAAGCCCGTGAGAAACTGTCCAATGGGAAGGACTGACAAAAAGCACAAACCCAAACCACGGTGAGATCCTACTTCAGATCTAGCAGGATAAGGTTTTAGAAAAAGAAGAAAGGGGAGATTTACTCAATGTGCCACATTGGAAAGAGGAACAGGGATCCAGTGATCCCACCCTCACAAGTCCATCTTTGGGGACCTGAAGTGAGATCAAAGTTTAGATAGAGAGCCAAAGAGATGCACACCTGAGCAGTCAATCTGTAGTCCTGCTCATTGGTGACCCATCACTATCTGGGTTTCAGTCTTTCTGTAAGGTGCTCTGACGAGCGTTTAACATGGTGAAATCTCTTTCTAAGAGGCAACCTCCCCCTCTGGCTGGCACCTTATCCTTCTCTCAGCAGGAGATAATTTTACCCAAAAAGCAGAATACAGAAAAGGGTAGCAAAAGTATGGGGAGGGAAAAAAATCCCATTTCTTTCAGGAACATCAAATGGCACAGATACTCTAGAAAAGTTTCCCAAATATTAAAGAGATGGAATTTCCATGTGTGACCCAGCAATTCCCCTCCCAAGTACAGAAAGATGATAAAGAGAATGAAGATACATACAGAAACAGAAAATTAAACACGCATGCTTCCACAGCATTATCATGAACCAAAAGGGTGAAACATCACCAAACATTCATCAACAGAGAGGCAGACAAACACTGTGTCAGAATATTCAGCCATGAAAAGCAGCTAGTGACTACTCCCACCACACTCTCGCCACTACTGCACAGCTGGCACGTCTTGCAAGGCCAGTTGTTACTGTAGTTTGCAACAGTCCACAGCTGGGTAGGACTGCTGAGGACCTTTCTTCCGTGGGGGTACACATAGAACCTACCAACAGTAGGAGGAAGCTTTCAAGATGATACCGGCTTATTCCTCTCATCCTAGGACATAGCGTCAAATTCTGTGGGCAATGGAAAACAGTGGCATTGACCTGTAACATTTGGGGAATCGAGGGAACCCCCACTGACCAACAACTTGAAAAGTAGCCTACATCTGCCAATGGGCTTTAATATTGGCTCCCTGTGGGATTTAGGAGAGATAACCTCTTCATAGGTAATCTCAATTTATATCTCATAGTGTGTGTGTGTGTGTGTGCGCGCGCGTGCGCACTACCTAGAGCTGCAGTGTTGGGGGTGGTCTCTGGGACACCTTTGGCCAACAACTCAAAAGATGTAATGCACTCCTTGCACTGGGGTTTTATTTGGTACCTTATTATATCTAGTTGGGGTACTGTTTCTCCCAGTATATGATGATTCTATTTAAACTGTTATAATATATGTCATTTATTGGGAATATTCTACATTAGTGGGTTTTCAAAAGGCTTTTACTGTTAGTTGTTCCTCCCATATTCCCTCCTCTACCCTGCCTTCCCATCCCTTATTCCTTTTCACCCCCTCCTCTAATTCCCTTCTTATATCCATATTACACTGTACTTTATTTCCACTTCATTGGAAACTCCCCCCTCAAGTCACTTACTAGCTATCTAATCTTGGTGCCAAATGGAACTCACATCTCTAAACCTCAAAGCTAACAACCACATATGAGAGGAAATATGCAGTGTTTGTCTTTCTTGGTCTGTGTTACCTCATTCAAGGTGATTCCTTATAGCTAAATTTATTTACATGAAAACTTAAGAATTTTGTTTTCCTTAGTAACTGAGTAATATTTCATTATGTAAATGTACCACATTTTCATTATCACTCACCAGTTGATGGACATCTTGCCTATGTTCAATTTCTGACTATTATGAATACAGAAGCAATGAACATGGATGAGGAAGTATCTCTGCAGTAAGACATAGAGTCCTTTGTGTATATGTTCAAGAATGGCATGGCTGGATCTGGCTACTATTCAACTGGAAGGCTCACCTCTACTGGATAGCATTCACAGTGCTAGAAGATGCTCTGTATGCTACCAAAGAAGAAGGGCAATCGACAATCTCACCCAGGTATGAAACTTTCAATCTACAATAATGACCTGCCTGCAAGACATGCCCACTGGTGCAGCAGTGGCATAAACGTTAGGAGAGTAACACATCACTTTTTAATTGAATGTAAAGCTCCCTGATGAGATAAAATCCATCCTTTACACTGGTAAGGAGGCCAAGAAACTGTGACTAGACAGGTTATAGGCCTATGGCAAAACTTACTACTAATATTCTAATAAAAGGGCATAGCAATAAAATGACATTCTAATGTGCTCATAGATCAGTACATTGCTCAATTTCATCATGGAAGCTTCTTCTTGCACTAGGTGGCAATTACCACAAAGACCCCCAACAGGACAATATTCAGAGAGTGAGAGACTATGGAGTATTCAGCTCTCAATGTCTTTAACACTGCTCTCCCTTCAAGGTTCAGGGAACTACATGGAGAGTGAAAAGATTGTGGGAGCCAAAGGTGACTGATGACTCTAAGCAAGCAGTTTTTTTCCAGACAGGACGAGGCAAGTATGAACTCACCGAGACTATGACAGCACACACAAGACCTGCACAAACTCAACTGAGACAAGAATCTTGGCACAGAGGAGAGTAGACACAGAGCCCCACCCTTGGCCAAGAAGCCATTCACAGTTGGTAGTTTCTATTAGAAGGAAATCAGTTTTCTTCAATAGAGTGACAGTAGGTACATCCAACGTACTCTAATACAGGCCCCATGCCCAGAAGTTGACTAACACAAACCAGAAAAACTCCACGTTTTTCGGGTGTGTGTGTGTGTGTGTGTGTGTGTGTGTGTGCATGTGTGTGTATGCATTTGTGTGCATGTGTGTGCATTTGTGCCTCTGTGTATGTGTGCACACGTGCGTGCGTGCGTGCATGTGTGTGCATGTGTGTGTGTGTGCATTTGTGTGTATGTGTATGCATTTGTGCCTCTGTGTATGTGTGCACGCGTACGTGTGTGTGTGTGTGTGTGTGTGTATGTGTGTATGTGTGTGTTTTAAGAGAGTGAACAAACATGAAGTTGGGTTGGTGCTGGGGGGGAGGAAATAAGCAAAGCCACACTGAATTCTATTTCACCTCAGCTGCAGTGGGTACCATCAAGAAAAAAAAATGCTGGCAAGGATGTGAGGGGAAAACCCTACATCCAGTGCTGGTTGGAATGTGAATTGATGCTGCCCATGTAGAATTTTCTTTTAAAAAATTAAAAATACAACTTCTGTATGATCCAGTTTGCTTCTGGGCATATATTCTAAAGAATGAACTCAGCTTATGTTAGCAATACTTGCATACTTATGTTTATCACAGAACAATTCATACTAACCAAGCTATAAAACTGACCTAGGTCCACATCAACAGATGCATTGGTCAAGCGCTGTGTTTGTTTATATACTGTGAAGCTATGAAGGAGAATGAAATTACGTCATTTGAAGGAACATGGAATTAAAGATTGTCATGTTAAGTGAAGTGAACGGGTCCCACCAAAACAAATACATCTCTTCCTTAGTATGTGTGGAATTGGTGGGGAGTGCGGAAAAGAGTGGGACACTAAAGGGTGGATTTCTAGGGGTGTGGAGGGGAGGGGACTTAAGAATGTACGAAAGGTCTAAGCCGGGTGGGGTCCCAGTACTGAGAGGTGAGGTGAAGTACATACAGATCCCAACCCCAATCCTGAAGCTATCTCCAAATGATACTCTCTCTCAAAGGAAAAATTGGTTTTCTCCAATAGTCTCACTGGGCATATAAACCACACTTAGGGCAGGCCTCTTGCATGACAGTAGATGGCCAACATAAAACAAACTCAATTATCTCTTTGGAGATTATTTAATTTTTTCCCTTACAGATCTTTTGCTTATATATCATGCTTTCCGACTTTGTTTTAATGGATTTTCTGTGTATGTGAATATGTGTGTCTCAGTGCCTGTATATTTGTTTCTTGTGATTTTCTTTGGCTCTTTTTAAAATTAATTAATTACTTTATTTATTTTACATCCCAGCTGTAGTTTCCCCTCCCTCCTCTCCTCCTGGTCCCTCCTCCTCACCCCACCTCTGCTCCCACCCCCGAGTCCACTCCTCCTCTGTTTCTGTTCAGGAAAGGGCAGGTCTTCCATGGATATCAACAAAATGTGACATATCAAGCTGTAGTAAGGCTAAGCACCTCCCATGTATTAAGGTTAGACCAGGCAACCCAGTATGAGGAGTAATGTCGTTTTGGCTCTCTTTTTTTTTTTTCCTATTTATTTTCTTGCTTTGTCCTATTCTTTTTTTTGTCTTATTATTTTTATATACCTATTTGTATTCTAATGAAAGAGAGAATGAAAGGGTGTAGATGTGGAGAGAATCTGGGAGGAGTTGGGGGAGGGGAAACCATAGTCAGAATATAATATATGAAAAAATATATTTTCAATTAAAAAGAGAAAGTAATAAAGGGATGAGTGTGACCTAAATACATCATATAAATATTTGAAAATGTCCATGAGACATCCTTTACTTTGTACAATTTTTAATATTAAAAATGTTTTGAATTTTGTTTTTAACACATTTATTTATTTATTCATTCATTCATTCATTCATTTCCCATCCCAGCCACAGTTTCCCCTCCCTTCTCTCCTCCTGGTCCCTCCTGTCACCCTCTTCCACTGTTCTCACTCCCTAATCCACTCCTCCTCCATTTCTGTTTAGGACTTAAAAACTAGAAAAGTCCATAATTATTCATGCTAAAAACCAAACAGCTGCTACATTATAGATGCTATATCCTGTTTTCTACATTTATTCTTGTATATTACATATTGAAAGAAAACAGATTTCTCTTTGAACATTTGTATTAAAGATGCTAAAATAAAACTACATCTAGTCAACTCCTTATTTTTTCGTTCAGGCCTGATGCTGGGGATTGAACCCATGATCTCCATCCAGCATGCTAGAGAAGTCCTCTACCACAATGCTACCCCCTACCATCCATATTCAGTGTTAAATCTGAAAACAAAGAGAAGTTATACAGAAAGTATCCAAATAGTTCTCAGCATTTATGTAATTTAAAACAGTAACCAGGGAGAGGACTCATTTATATATGTGGCTAAGCCATTAGGTTGGCTTGTTGAAAGATATCTTGGCAAGTCAGGGCATACATTAAGACTTACTTTCTACATTTTTATATTTTTACATTTAGCTTCAAAGTAAAAGACATTAAATAATCTTATGATTTGATTAACAAATTCAGTTATAAGATATGTACCTGGATATATACTTTCAAATGTCAGTCCTCAGCAATGGTGTCATTGAATGAGCTAAAATTTCTATCAGCTTTTTAAAAGACTGCCCAATACATTCTATGAACATAGTCCATGCAGGCTTTAGACACTTGGTGGTGGCTGATGGCATTTCCCAGTATTTTTATCCACTCATCATGCAATGAAATATTGCTACCAAAATGGAAAACAAAGAAATCCAGTCACACAGAAATGACTTCAAAGAACATCACTCTGCTCACCTTGGGGTGCTACCAGAGTTCTTCCATTCTCCTGACACCAACCAACTGGCTGGACATAAGGACTGTTAACATCACACCTGCAAAAACAGGATTCTGTGTTTACACTCACAGTACTGAGTTTCAAGGGAAGACTGTGAAATGTCATCTACACACTTAGCCCTTGGTGCCCACCTAACTCACCAGTTTTAAAGGCTGACGAACCTTTTGGCTATGGTGTACAACTGACAGATGTAGGACCACAGGAGTGAACTGGACCATTATAGCTGATCCTTATTCTGGCCTGCATGTTTGGCTTCCTGAATGAGCACATAATGGAACCACCACTCTGACTCCCACTGCCCCATCACCATGCCTTCCCCACACTCTCAACAGGGGGCCAAAATAATCCTTCTTCCTTCCCATTGCTCCTATTGAGATCCCGTCACAATCACAAACAGGGAATAATAGAGAATCAAAGAGCGATGACCATGCTGGACGTAAAGAGGTCCCACAGGGATAGCACTTCAGTTACCAGGAGCTAGAAACAAGGTCAAGCACAGCACTTTAGAGTGGGTGACCAAACTTCTTACTTTCACGATTTTCTTATATTTGAAACTAGAAAATGAAGTAGGGTGGAGCTAACACAGAGCTGACTATACAGGTGATCATTGGGTGAAGGTCTTAGTCAGTCTCTTCCATCCACTCTGACTACTAACAGGGCCAATTGTTAGTAGGAAACTCCAGATGTGAACAAGACTGCTGAGTAAGACCCAAGACAGCTACATTCTTCCTTTTACTTTTCAAAGGATCTGGAATAGTCTATACAACAATGACTCTATGTTCTGCTTCTTAGTTCAAAGGAGAACACCAGACCCTCATCGGGTGCATGAAAGATTATTTTTGCCACTGCCTATTCCATAGTTCAGGGTTTTTTTTTTTTATCCAGTTAGACCTCTCAATGTGCGCAAAGCCCATTTAATGGCTCCACAGCACACATTTTCTCTACTCCCCACGGGCTTTCAAATCATTCACTCCCATTCTCCTTGGATCTTTTGTGTGCAAGGCTGAGTTCAACAGTTTTCAGACCCCACCCCCCACCATGAAAAAAATCAACTCTGCAACTTCTTCAGTTCCCCTTCTCAAATCCATTTCCATCATAAATGAGATAAAATATAAGAGCAAGAGCAAGCCCTGAGCTGTTTCCTTTGCTTCAAGAGAGACACTGCTGAGTAACTTCATAGACGACAGGGAAAAATGGGGGGTGGGGTGGGGTGCGGAGGGCAGTGCTCTTCAATTCGACAATCCATGTGGAAGAGAGGCACCAAAAAGTCAACTGATGAATTTCTGATGTGCGTTATGGTAAAGACGGTCAACACCGGAAAGATGAATTCCGAATACTAAATACAGATGCAGGCAAAGCACATGCATGCTGATGTCTCACCAGTAATCAAGGCCATCATCCCAGTCATCGAAATGCACTCGTACACGGTCTTCCACGATGTCTGCGATGGTCGCCACACATACCAAGCGAGGGTTCCTTCTGTCCACAGCCTCCAGCTTCATCCCGACCTGAAGCTCCTTTGGCACTGGCCCATTCTAACATGGCACCGGAGTGGCGGAAAGACACAGAATCAAACAGGTCAACCCATGGTACCAAACAACTGTGGGGATTTCTATGGCACTTACGAACTAACAAGGTCTACACAGTATCAACACTTACTCACCTGACTCGGGAAGGGAAAGGCAAAGGCTCCCTCATTTATAACAAGGACTGAGGACACAAGGTTCCCAATGGCTTTCCATTTTAGTTACATAAGGAAGTTGTCTTTCCCTTATCATCTTCATTTTTCCCTGTTTGGTTGTTAGAGTAATGTGAACAGATTCTAAGATTCAATATTTACTGAATATGGTTACATCAGATGATAAATTTATCATCTACTCCCTGTAGGCTAATGAAATTTCCAAATACCACTATTTAAAAAAGCTCTTTAACACACATACAAAAAAATTGTTTAATTTGATAATGGAATTTAAAACTAGTGTTTTCTCCATGTTTAAAGACTGTATTGTACAGATACAAATACAAATGACTTTAATGCTTTGATGTTTCTAGCAGAAAATATAGATTACGGTTAAATGTAACTCTACCTTTTGTATGAAATAGCTATAATTAGCCAGCCTTGGAGCTTTAAGATACACATAATACTGGAGACTGGATGGAGGATTCCTTTGTCTATCTCTTTATCTTTCAGTGGATTCTATTTTTAAGGCAATCTCCTATCAGTAAAGTCCATTTCCTTGACATACAAATCTACAAGGGACATATAATAAATATCTAACATTAACATCAGATCAGGAAAGTGAAACTTATTTCAGTAAAGTGTACTAGATTTGGGACCCTCAGTAGGTAGGGCCCAGCTGGGACACCAGGCAAAGGAGGAAGAGGGTCCCTAGGGGCCAGAGTTCGGTTCTGGCTTCTGCCCTGCTTCATTCTCTCCTAAAATGCCCACTCACTACTGAGTACAGAGAATGGCTGTGCATTGAACTTTCATTCTACACTGAAGGCTCACTGAGTTGCTTAGGACACAGAAACACAAGGGGCCTCCTCTGGCCAAATTCCAGAACAGCATCCTTGGATCTGCCAACAACGCTTCTTCCATTTTCATCATTCTTAGATACATCTCTGCTACGCATATGACAGAGTCTGTCTGGACTATTTATTCATTTCAAAACACCAAAATTAAGCTTAAGGAACTAACTTGTTGCAACATAAAGGAAAAAATATCCATACAAGTATTTTAAATAAGTTTTAGTAGGCTTAATTTAAATTAAGTTTTCTGAAGTATTTAATTGCAATGATAAAGGAGAAAAATGAAAACAAACAAACAAACAAAAAGCTATACGCCCAGGGGAGACTATGATGAATTAAGTTAGGAAAGGTAAAGGCAATTGAGACATTTTGTAATTTATTAGGTTTACAATATAACAGCATATAAAGCAAATTTAAAGAAACTTAAGCTTAGGGAAGAGTGGGATTTACAGGAAGGAAGACAATACTCACAGGACTTCTGTTTCTGAATAATTTCTTAGGAGCATTTTGCAATCTACAGGCCTTCAAGTAATCCATCCAAACAATTTTATCTTTTCTATAACCTAAAAAAAGTACACATTATTCAAAATATCCACAAGACATCATCACATATATTTTAAATCTTATATTTATATTTTATAATCTAAATATTAAAATCTAGTTTTAATCTTCTGCTATATATTCAATAACTCCTTTGGCCATCACAAATGATTTATATTAAAATCTCCAAATTGTTCTCATGTTGTTTAAATGTCTTAAGTTCAAAGTCGTTGAGTATGGTTTCCATAATATATATCAGTCCCCACAGATGATTAATATCCACTGAGATACGGTGTTGCCCCCTCCCCTGCCCTAGGCTTTCAAAGAAGGGCAAAAAGAGTGAGACAAGAGTCCCAGAGTGGTTGCCATTCACCAGGACACCAGGTCACAAAGACCAAGAGAGGTCCTGATGCTTTAGCAGTTGGGATAGCCAGACACTTGGGAGAGATTAGGAACCCCTTCACAATCCAAAGGTCACCCTGGGATCAACACCCAGCACTGCCAAAATCCAAAGGCCATTTGGCAGGTCTAACTCTATGTTCCCAATTGTTATAAATTACCCAGTAAAAATGTCTTATCTTCCCATCCATGTGACCTGTGTGAATGAGAATTTCTAGAAAGAAGTCTATGTCTGTACAGATTGTCTGATTGGCTCCTTGGGATTTTGGTACTGTGGGGAGGTTGGAATGTTGCAGGTCTAGAGGTCAGTTACTTGATCTTGGGGTAGTTCTAACAAGCTGGAATAGCCATTCCTTGCCCCCTTCTGCATCAGAACAAAAACACTGTAACTAATAGAAACCTTTTGGAATCTATTAACTTAACAGGCCACTAGCTTCTCCAACACAAAAGCTAAAAATGCCATCAGATAGCATCTTGGCCCATAAAAGAGCTTTCCCCATCTTGCTGCATTTACTCATCTTCCCCCATCTCTGATTTACTCATCAATGCACTTTAAACTTGCCCTGATTTATGACTTTCCTTGTTCTGTAAAATGATTAAAACTTTATGAAATTGTTTCCATATTGAAACATGGAATTGGAGGTAACTTAGATACGTGTTCTTAGGCCATGGTCACTCAAAATGGCTCCAGAATAAACTATCTCTTATTCCCTTTAAGGTGAGAGATGTGATTTCTGTATTGACACCTGAAGTGGCCCCAGTTACACAGGATCAGTATTTTCTTATTGAATCTACAAGCCAAATTCTTTGCAGAGTTCAAGACTACATTCACACATTGAGCTTTACTTTTCTACCATGGTTCTCCACTAGTCTCCTCGAGATAGCATCCTGTCCAAATACTCCCCCACTCCAGGACATCAACTCTGGCTTTCCAAGCTGATTTTTTATTTTGTTGAAGTGTCTGGGATCCTATGACTTCAGAAAGCCTACATATTCATTTGAAAGAGCACCCTAGGGCCTTACTCAGTCCTTCTCTGATGTGGAATAATCCTCTTATACACTGTAAAGATTTGTCTCTTGAATTGGCTTAATAAAATGCTGATTGGTCAGTAGCCAGGCAGGAAGTTAGGTGGGAAAGCCAAACTGAGAATGCTAGGAAGAAGGAGGGCGGAGTTGAGGGGACACCAGCCAGCTAGCTGCCTACCAAGCAGGATGTGTAAAAATGAGGTAAGAAGCCATGAGCCACATGGCAAAGCACAAATAAAAATATGGGTTAATTTAAGTATAAGAGTTGGCTAGTAACAAGCCTGAGCTAATGGCCAAGCATTTATAATTTATGTTAAGCCTCTGAGTGATAATTTGAGAATGGCTGTGAGACACAAGAAAACATCCATTTATACCTCCCTCCTCTGAAGGATAGCCCCATAGAGCCTGAGACTTCATATTTTTTGCTGTTCAATACTTAGTACCAATATATACTAAAGAATTCATGATGCCTATTGGATGAATGAGACCATTGACTGTCACCAGCTTGCATCAAATCCAGCAATTCAAAAGACTGTCTTCAGCCCCAGGCATGTGCAAAAGAACACCTGAGTCAATTCCTAAGAAGAGGGAGATGGCATACTCAATCCAAACCTGCTGCAGTTACTCAGCAACCTAACACTCAATCGGGAAACAATGCACTGTCAATGGTTGTCCGAAGAACCTAGACCAAGGCCTCTCACAGCAATAAAGGATCAACCTTAACTTCCTGGCCCACATGTCACACAGGAAACAGAAACCAAACACAAAGCTTCATTTTTCCATCAGAAGAAAACTGACTGTGGCATTTTACTGACTCATTCTTTCCATTATTTCCAAATTCGCAGCAAGTTTAGAGTAAATCAAGGTTCTTCCCTGTGTGTTACCATTGACAGAGTGTGATATTTCATTTCAACCATGATTTTGAACATCAGTTTCTTGCTATAAGGATTAATAAGCTTTGTATATGATCACGTGCTCCCAAGCAATTATATTTGTTGCTCTAAATTCCTAATCAGAATATATGACTTAGAAAGACATATGAACTTTTTTTTTACACTCATCTCTAAGGCACTGTCATGGTCTTATTCTCTAGAGATCAAACTTTCATTTGGAAAAACAATTCACACCCAGCTCCCTTGTTAGTGTTTCATGAAATGGTGTTAAAATAAAACCGAAATAACAAGTGCCCCCTCTCCATCTGATAAATGCATTCCAACTTACCCTTAGGGATATGTAATTCATGCTTGGTCTTTTCGCACCACCCCACTGGGTGAATGTCAGGGGAACCAGCATTGGTCCAAAAATCATAGCAGCTTAAATAACCATCAAAATGCAGTCTCAGCCGGTAACCACACACCTGAATCAGAGAACGTTCACAATTGTTCATTAAGTTGCATGGATTGAAATGTGCTCAGAAACTGACAAAAATATTCAAATGTCTAGTCACCATCATCAACACGAACCAATCCGATCCTTGTATCCATCCAGGCACTTTCATCAGAGAACAAATGTAAATGTGAAATAATATATGACTAAATCAAAATGATGATGAAGGGGTGTTTAGAACTTCCTGCAAAAGTATACCCTTTAGACCAATCTTGGAATCTGAGGTCAAAACAAGTATTTTTAATGGACTCTTAATTCAGTATCTACCAAATATTCCTTTTAGAAAATGTATCTTCTGTTGGTGGGCTTACTTCCTACCTCAAGAGGGTAGAGACTGGGCTACAGAATGGTCTTAACCCATGGAGCCAGTGTATTTAACACAGAAAATAACTACAGTCTGAGAAATACTTCCTCCAGACATTCTGTACAAGTCTACTTGCCATTATCATCACACAGAGCACGTGAATGTGACTTCTGAGTTCAAGGTCTTTAAAAATTTAGACCTCTTTCATTGATTTAATAACATGTTAAATAAACATTACATTTTAAAATCCATTCGTTTTCATCAACAACAGTTCTCTGTATATGATTTTCATAAAATTAAATGAACATATATTCATTAGTTCAGCTAACCTATGAATAATTACATCACTATAATAGGTGAAAATAGCACCATGGCATCCTTAGATTATTATCAACTTTAGGACAGACCTATTTTTTCAGTTAACTCAATGATAAACACTAGTTGATGAAGAACTTACTAGAAAATTCATCTTAAGAAAAAAATTATTAAGAAGTATATTTTTATACATTATTGACAAAAATAGTGGACTGGGACTCGTTTATGTCAGAAAGTGCTGAAATTTGTTATTTTCTACAAAACTGTCACCACACAATTAACCCAAGGCCATAGCACCCCCCTCTTACCTCAGCTACAGAAAGCGCACAGAATACAGATGGACGTCGGGGATCAATGCCTTCCAATCGCATTCCAACCTGAAAGCCATTTTCATGCTCTGGAAAGGATTGATCCTATGGAATTCCATGATACAGTATCAGCCACTGAGATTTCTTCACAATTTAACATACAACACTTTTATGTCGCTGATATGTGGACTGTAAAAATAGCAGGATTCATAAAAGCAGAGGAGAAAAGTGGGTATAGGAGCTGGAGGGGGAGCGGGGAGAGGAGATGCTACTCAAGATTCAAAGCTGCAGTTAGACAGCAGGAATGGATGACAGGGATTTAAGGTGATGAGTATATATCCACAGTGTAGAGTATATACAATACATCATCGTGGTGTGACTGACAATTATATATGATTATAACATGTCAAGAGTGAAGTAACAGAATTTAATAAAGGAATTTACCATGTAGTTTGGAAGCTTGATTTTTGAAGTATAACACTTACATTAATTCTTTGTTATTTTTACTCATGCATGCAATGTATTCCTCCCCCTAACTCACCCCAGACTTAACCCCCTTCTTAACTCCATACTCTTTTTTTTTTCCTTTAATAACCTACCAAGTCCAATTTGTGCTACCAATAAACGTAAGGGTATGGAGCCAGCTACTGGAATGGTCGACCTGCTAGGTGCCACACCCTTAAAGAAAATTCATTCTCCTTTCTCCAGAAGCCGTCAGCTGTCAATAGGTGCTCAGCTAGGGGGTAGGGCCAGTGAGAACGGCTTGATCTTTTGCATCCTCAGCAGGCCACCACAGGTGCTGAGAGTTTATCAATACAGTGTTCCTCTCGTGTCCAGGAGCCATGGCTTTGCTCTGGTGTCCCCTTGGCCACCGGCTCGTAGCCCTTCTGCTCCTTCTTCCATGACAGTACCTGTCCCTGGCACTGTGAGAGTGGCACAGAGGTCCCATTGGTGGCTGAGCATTCTGCACACTGACAGATCGTGAGTTTCTTCACTATTTATGGTTTACTAGACAAATGAACTTCTCTATATGGTCTGAGAACTGCACTAAAATGTGAGTTTAGAGATAGTCACTAAATGGCAGTTTGATGCTACCTCCAATTAGAATAATAGTAATAGATTGGGAAGCTGGGTTTTAATATGCTTTCAAAGAGTTCATCCATTAAATCCTTATGAACCCGTTCACTCATTTTTCTCATCCCTCCTTCCTGTGCCTTGGACAACAATGTTTTGCTGATTGCATAGATGATCTATCCCCAGTCTACAGCTGGGCTCGTCACTTTGTTTACAGTGACTTTGATATATATATATACCTTCCCCCCCGGCCCCATCCTCAACAATGTGTTCTTGCTGTGTGGCCCAGGAAGCCCTGAATTCATGATCCTTCTGCTTCCATGCCCTGAGTCCTGTGGACCACTTTGAATTTTAATACAGACAATCTAGGAAGCCATATGTCTTCTGTCCAGCAGTGTATCCAGCCTATGGAACCCTAACTCTGAGGCTTCTGACATCTTAGTGGTTTGGAAAAGGTACAGTCAGAAAACAGCTTCTCTGTAAGGCAGATGACAAAGCTCAATACTGGACAATCACAGGAAAGGAGATTCTGGTTATCAAATAGCCAAAACCACATAGCCTTGGTCAGCCAAGCTGCACAGCTGAGGGGGAAGTAACCAGGAAGAGGGAGAGAATAGGTTGGCAAGCTTGAGACAGGAATGGAGGCAGCAAGGCAGCCTGGACTTAGCCGATCCCGGAGCTGCACAGCATGGAGCCACAAGGGAAACACTCTGTGTGTCTTGGTATAGGCAGCATGCCTACACCAGGAGCTGGACTGAGAAACAGCACACGGTTTTCTGTGCCTTGCAATTCACAGCAAGTTTTGCCACACTGTCCTAGTAAGTGTTTGCCTGGTGGCAAAGAGAAGCACCAGTCAAATGTCACTTGAAGTCATTTGAAAAGTTACGCACTGGGGTTCAGGCCTGGCACACAGAGAGGAGTCGGACTGACTTTCCTTTTTTTAAGACAGCAGCTAGAGTCAGTCAGACATGAGCAAGTACGCACAATGGTAGCAGAGACTGAGACTCGGAAACATGTAATCCTAGAGTAGAACCTGCAGCATCCCTCCAATCGTGACGGTCTGTGGTTCCATCGTGCACATGGGCCGAGGAGGCACAAGAAAGCAGCATGCCCAGCAAGCTCAGCTCAGCTCAGCCCTGGCATGATGTCAAGACAATCTTCTGACTAGGAATCCCATCTAAAGGAGTCCAGGCTCCACTCTGCCTTGCGCTAGTAAGCCAGGAAACAGCTGATTTCAGTGTCAGACCATTCCCGTTGGGCTAACTGGGCTATAAGTGACAATAAGAAGTGGTGATCTCCAGCCACTTCATGGGGGATATGGAACAACAAGACATGGAAAGGGGGAAGAAGGGCAGAGGGAGGGAGTACCCACTCCTGTCCGTGCAACTGCACCAACAGAGACAATATTTAAATATCAATATCATTTAACTGAACACTTTTTTTTTTGGTTTTTGTTTTTTTGTTTTTTGAGACAGGGTTTCTCATGTAGTTTTGGTGCCTGTCCTAGATCTCGATCTGTAGACCAGGCTGGCCTTGAACTCAGAGAGATCTGCCTGGCTCTGCCTCCTGAGTGCTGGGATTAAAGGTATGTGCCACTGCCACCCAGCTCTGAACACTCCTTTTGTTTGTCTGTATTGGCTGATGTACAATGCATGTGCACACACACACACACACACAATGCACGTGTGTGTGTGTGTGTGTGTGTATGTGTGTGTGTGTGTATGTCTGTCTGTCTGTCTATCTGTATGTGTGTGTCTGTCTGTCTGGTGTTTGTGAGTCTGTATATTTGCCCATGTATGTATCCATGTAGGTATATGTATGTTTGTATGTGTGTGTATGTCTGTACTATGTGTATGAGAGAGAGATCCTTTTCTTAGGCCTCTCCTTTTGATTTCCTGTTTGGGGGTCTTTGGAGTTTTGCTGTTATTATTCTCTCTCTCTCTCCCTCTCCATCTCCTTTGATTAATTGGAATTCTTTTATTCTACACATACTTTTATAACGAGGGCCTTCATTTGACACCTTTCACCATTTCAATTTATCTTTTTCTTCTCTCTTAATTGGCTCCTTATTTTTTTTATTTTATTTTTCTTTATTAAGAAATTTTCTACTGACTCCACATATTATCCACAGATCCCCCCTCCTCACTCCTCCCCCCCAGCTCTCTTTCCCAAGCCACCCCGCATCCCCACATCCCTCAAATCGAGGTCTCCCATGGGGAGTCAGCACAGCCCAGCTCACTGAGCCTAGGCAGGTCCAAGTCCCTTCCCACTGCACCTAGGCTATGCAAGGTGTCACACCATAGGCACCAGATTCCCAGAAGCCTGCCATGTACCAGGGACAGATCCCGATCCTCCTGCCTGGGTGCCCCCCAAACAGTTCAAGCCAAACAACAGTCTTCCATGTCCAGAGGGCCTATTCCAGTCCCATGGAGGCTCGACAGCCACCAGTCCACAGTTCATGGGTTTCCACTAGTGTGGCCGGTCATCTCTGCACATCCTCCCATCATGATCTCGACGTCCCTCGCCTGCAGTATCTTTCCTCTCTCTCTTCAATTGGATTCTCAGAACTCAGCCTGGTGCCTGGCTGTGGATCTCTGTATCTGCCTCCATCTGTCACTGGACAAAGGCTCTATGATGACGACTAGGTTATTAACTAAGCAAGTGAAATACTTGTATTATAAGAACTTTAAGTCTCTGAAGAAAGAAATTGAAGAAGATATCAGAAAATGGAAAGATCTGCCATGCTCATGGATAGGTAGAATCAACATAGTAAAAATGGCAATCTTACCAAAAGCAATATACAGATTCAATACAATCTCCATCAAAATCCCAACACAATTCTTCACAGACTTGGTTCCTTATTTTTAAAAAATCATCTTTTAAAACATTTTCCTGAAGGTTGATTTCTGCCCCTACCACTCTGGCAGTTGTTACCAGAGCTATACATGATATAAGAGGTAGTTGGTTTTATCTTATTCCTGATTCTAGCTCAATGCTATTTGCTTCTGTTAGTGGTAATTCTTCTCCCTACAGACACTGGGGATCCAAGACACACTTTGCCCTGCCATGGAAGAACGTTCTCAGCCCAGCTTAAAGTCGGCACATACTGCTCAATACTATACACCCCAACTCAAAGTTAAAATGATACTATAACTCAAAAAAAAAAGGAGATTAAAAAATCTCAAGCCAACAACCGATATCCGAGCAGGTGGATGGGCCTGAAGGCCTACTCATGGATATGCCACCTCCAAGAGCTATAGCAGAGATAAAAGGACTGTGGACACTCCATCGATGCAAGGCCACCCTGTATTACACCCAGGCCTTTTCAGACTCTGCATGGCTGATAAGACTAGAAATGATTGCACAGGGTGTGTCCTACATGTGCAACCATGTACAATTGTCTTCTTATAAGACCCCAAGGAAAGGTTGGAACTTCAGGCTCCGACACAATACACACCGTCAGAAGACAATCAAGTCACCAAAGAAGTCAGTGGGAAACTTCACCACAGAATCCAGCTGGAAATACATTCAACTCCTCACTATAATCTGAAATCCCTGGTTACATTGTCAAAAAACAAAAACAAAAAACAAAAGGGACAAACTAAAGGTACAGAAAATCTATTCACTGACACAATGCCAGGGAACTGCCCAGTTCTTGGGGAAACACGGATACTCAGACACAAGGATTGTTTACAAACCCAGGAAATGGACCAGAAAAGATCCCCTTTATTGTTTATTTAGAGAAAAATGTCAACAGTAAAGAACTGAGAAAGAATACTGTACCGACAGAGCCAACTCACGTATCAAGGCAGAAAACATCTGAATAATATCAGATTTGCCAATGAAAACTCTGAGGTCAGGTGGTGGTTTGAATAGGGATGTCCCCCACAGACTAATGTGTTTGAATGCTCGGTCCATAGGGATTGGCAGTCTTAGGAGGTGTGGCCATGTTGGAGAAATGTGTCACAGTGGAGGTGGGTTTTGATGTCTCATATGCTCAAGCTATGCCCAGTGTGGTACACAGTCTTCACCTCTGCTGCCTGCAGATCAGGATGTAGAACTCTCAGCTCCTTCTCCAGCACCATGTCTGCCTGCACACCACCATGTCCTGCCATGAAGATAATAGACTAAACCTCTGAAACTGTAAACCAGCCCCAGCTAAATGTTTTCCTTTATAAGAGTTGTTGTCATCCTGGTGTCTCCTCACAGCACTAAAACTCTAAGATACCAGGTGACAGTAGATGCCCAGCCCAGATCCCAATATCATGAACAAGTATCCTTAAGAATATAAGGAAGTCAAGGTCAGTATAAGCTAAAGCAATCCATGACTACTTCCATATTGCAGATGATACCTAAGGAACCCTAAACACAACAGAGCAAGGTAAACACAACACTAAGAAGGAAGAGAATAATAAGTCCTACTAGAAGACTAAACAGGCAAATTAGAATTAATTAGGAAGTAATTACACATCAGTTTTTTTTTTTAAGTATGCCAAGAAATAGTACATCCCCTAATTATAGCACTGGATTTAAATGGTCCTAATTCTCCAAATAAAACCGAGACTGGCTAATGGAATTATAATTAAATATCCTTCTATTTCCAACCTATAAAAAACATGGTCCTCCATCAAATACAGTCTGAAAGTTAAAAGTTAAAAAATTGTATTCCAAATAAAGGAAACCCAGGTAAAGCAGGTGCAGCTTTCCATACTTGTCTCAAAAAGCAGATTTCAAGTGGCAAAACACAATGAAAGTTGCTACATGTTGGTAAAGGGAACAACACTATACACAGAAGACATAGTATATATTTTAGTATATAGTCCTACATATTTATTATGTATGCTAAATTATACATAAATTATCTATTTACTGTATAGTATATATACATATATATGTATGTGTGTATGTATGTATATATATAAATATATATACACACACACACACATCTGTATACCAAATTTCATAAAACAAGTGCTAAGGGAAACCATGAACATAGAAGCTCTAATACAGAAATAGTGGATGCTTGCACTATTCTGCTCTCACTAAATGCTCACCCAGCTCCAAGAAATTAACAAAAACTTTACACCAAACTAAATACAGTTAAAATGAACTTAACAGACAGCTACATAATGTTCTATCCAAAACTGCAGTATATGCATTCTTTTCAGCAGCTCATAGAACTGTCTCCAAAATAGAACATATTTTTAGGCAAAAAGCCAAGTCATTACAAAAAAAATAATTGAAATAATTGCTCAAAGCTCCTCAGGTCATAATGGAGTAAAATTAGAAATCAAAAGCAAGAGAAAGAACAGAGAGTTGACAAAATGATGAGGCTGAGCAATGGCCTTACAATTATTAGTGATTCATTGAAGAAATCAAGGAAACGGTTATGTCCTAGGATCAAGTGAAAATGAAACATGAGAATCTGTAGGAGACAGAAAAAGAATTAAAAGGGGCATGTATGGTCATGAGAGATCTCAAATAAGCAACTCAATGATGCATCTTTGAAACCCCCAAAAAATAATACAGAAGAAGAAGAAAAACCCCAAACCAGTAAAAGGGGAATAAATAATAAAGATCAGAAAAGAAATTAATGATATAGACTTTAAAAACATGACTCACAGGATCATTAAACTGATTCTTTGAGGAGATTCAGCACATTGAGAAGCCCTTAGCCAAACTACCCAAAAGAAAGAGAGAAGTGTATTAATAGAATCAGACCAAAAAAGAGAGATTGCAACAGATATCACTGAAATTCAGATTAGGGATTATTTTGAAAAATGCCCACCTTAATAAATTTGAACAAATCCAAATAAATGGATATATTTCTAGATACATATGACCAACTATCATTGAATTTGTATATTTAAGAAAATTAAACAGTTCAATAACGAGTGATAAGACTTCTTTTTTTAATCCAGGGCAGTGCAGAAGCTATGTTTTATCAAATGTATAAAGAATCAACACCAAGGCTCCTCTAACTAGTCCATAAAACAGAAAAGCGAGGAACACTGGCAGACTTACCTTACAAAGTCAGTGCCACCTTTAATACTGAATGCAAGTGCAACAAAAAGTATAGCTTCCTTAATGAATGTAAGTAAAAAAAAAAAGAAAGTCAATGGCTGGGCATGGTAGTGCATATATGTTCCTAGGACATGGGTGGCAGAGGCCAGAGGACTGTGGGTTCAGAAGACATTCTGGACTACTACATGGTGAGGTAGAAGATGTGCAATGAACTGAACAATATAGTAATACACAATGACCAAGTGAGTTTCATCCCAGGAATACAAAGATGGCTCCACACATGAAAAACAGTAAACATAGCACACTAACAGAATCAAAGACAAAATATACACCAACTGCTTCAATAAATACAGTATAAGTTTCGATAAAATCTCAACATCCAAGTAAAGTCCTTTAGGAACTAGAAATAGAAGGATCATACCTCAATCCAAGAAAGGCTATATATAACAAACCCATATCCAACAAGACACTCGATAGCGGAAAATTGAAAACATTTCCTCTAAATTAAGGAACAAGACGAGAATTTTGATTCTCATTGCACTTCCTAAATATAGTACTTGAAATCTTAGCCAGAACAATATGACAATTATGGTGATTTGAATCTCACATGTTGTCATTACACAGTCTCATGCTTTAGCACCTTTTTCATGGCCAGTGGCACCATTTAGGAGGCTATAGTATCTTGACAGGGTAAGGCCTAGCCAGAGCAAGTAGCATAAGCTGGCCACTTATGGTTCTACCTGGAACTTGATACTGATCTCACACTTTCTTCTTCCTGGTCCCTCACAGTAGGGGTGCCCCAACCCATACTTCTGTTGTCATGAACTTCATCATACTTTTTGCCATGAAGGCCTGAGACCCTCTGAAATCATGAACCAAAATAAATATTTTCCTGCCAGAAGATGATTTTTTGGGGGGAAGGCATTTTGGTCACAGTGATGCAAAAATTACTAATATAGTAAGCAGGAGAAGAAAAAAGCTGATACCAAGAGTGGGGTCACTAGTGTGACCGTACTTGACTGTGTGGCTCTTGGGCCTTTGGACAAGAGGAACATTTCCAAGATGTGCACTGAAGCAATCCTAGATTTTTTTTTAAGCAGCTTTCAGTGATTGAGATGGTTGAAGTTAATCTTCAACTTGATAGAATCTAGAATTATCTGAAAGGCAGACAGCTAGGCACATCTATGGTGTGGTGATATTTTATTTGTGCTGAAATGTGGTGATATTTTATTTGTACTTTAATAAATAAAGCTTGCCTGGAGATCAGAGGAAAAAACCAGTCACCACACAGAAGTCATGTGATGTTAGCACATGCCTTTAATCCTATCACTTGGCAGGCAGGATCTCTGTTGTGTTCAAGGCCACACTGGAAACAGAGCCAGGTGTGGTGGCACACACCTTGAATTCCAACATAAGTTAACCATGGAGGTCTGTACAGACAGACAGGAAATGACAGAGCTGGACAGGAAGAGGAAGTGATGTAGCTGAACGGAGAGAGTAAATCAGATGGCAGAACAGCCAGGCATATAGACATGGGTAGACAGGAAGTAACTCACATTTGGAAGCTGGGGAGTTGGTGAGGTAAGGTTGGCTGGTGGCTTTCCCTATTTCCCTGATCTCTCTAAGGCTTTCATTCCTATATTTGGCTCTGTGTTTTTTATTTAATAAGTCCATTTAGAAATTCATCTACAGTGAGGTATTTTCATTATTATGATAATTGATGTGGGAAGAACCAACCACTGCAGGTGGTCCGGTTCTCTGGTTGGGATCCTGAACTGTCTGTGGCTGGGCTGAGCACACTGGTATTCACTGTACTCTTCTTCCTAACAGCAGATTCGAGGTGACCAGCTAGCTCCCTCAGGCTCCTGCTGCCTTGACTGCCTCACCATGACCAACCATATCCTTGTGAGCCAAAATACACCGCAAATAAACTCAGCTGAGATGGTGAATGATTTGGCTGAGATTTCAGAAGATCAGAATGCCAATGTTTACAGAAATGTGGACAGTTAAGGATGTGCTCATGGGGTCTCAGATCAGAAGCAGGACTCTAGTGGGATTAAACTAGGGGCCATTGACGATACATTCTGGCAAAGAATCTGAATATACTTTGTCCATGTCCCCAAAATGTGAGTGAGGCTGAACTCAAAAGAAATTGACTAATTTTTTTTCTGAGTAGGCAATATCACGGCAGCATAACATTCAGACTATAATGTGGTTATTGCAGACTTGTTTTAGTGAGAATCAAGAAAGAAAATCAAATATGGATGATTTGAGACACACATAAGTTTGACTGTAACAGAAGGATGACCATGTTCCAAGTTGCAGACAATGCAAATTAAGACAAAGCAACTGTAACTGTTGCAGAGATTCCTGCCATCAAAGAGAAGCTGTGCTCTCTGCCCTGGGACAATAGAACAGGTTCCCTGTAAAGATCATATCCATTTAAGGCTCCAAGTTATAAAATTGAAAAGATTTCCTTTAGAAATTAAGTATTTGCAGGAATGTCCCACTCAAGCAAGGTCACATAAGAATGCTTTCGCCTGGCGGTGGTGGCACACTCCTTTAATCCCAGCACTCAGGAGGCAGAGCCAGGCAGATCTCTGTGAGTTCGAGGCCAGCCTGGGCTACCAAGTGAGTTCCAGGAGAGGCACAAAGCTACACAGAGAAACCCTGTCTTGAAAAACAAAAAAAACAAAAAAAAAAAAAAAAACAAAAAAAAAGAATGCTTTCAGCAGGTTTGACTGCACAAGCATCTAAGGTTTCCTGCAGCCAGAGTTTGTGCAGCCACAGCCCAAGGAGGCCCAGCAGCCACTCAACCTGGCAGCACAATTTGGGTGTCACATGGTACTGATTTTGCAAGCATGCAAAATGTAAGAAGGGTGGTGTTGTCAAGGCTTATACTGAGGCATTACGGAGTGCTTGAGAGAATAAGAAATATATAGTTTCCTTCATGAAACCTCTCAAAGGGAGCTGCATGAAGCCATTGTTGCTGTGGAGACCTCAGGTTGTTAGAGATGTCAGAACTGTGGGTGCTAAGTGGAGACAGCTTAACAGAAAAGCCATGTGTGCAGCAGGTGGCCATATGCGTAGGGCTGCCATAGCCATCTAGAGCTGGAATAAAGCCACCACGTCATCCAGACACTCTCATGGAAAAGATTTAGTGTCTCCCCAGTCAAAGTTTAGTCTTGCTTTGGTCTCATCCTACATTGATCTCCTCCTCTTCCCTTCCTTGTGCTATGGAAATGTTTATTCTCCACTGCTGCAAACATAAACTTTCCTTTTTTATTTTACAAGGACTCACAATTAATAATTGGCAGCATGCCTCCTCAGAGTATGGGACTCAATGTTGGACTAATGCACTCTGCATTATGAGACAGCCAAAGCCCTTTGGGAACAAGGGGGCAGAATGTTATGGTTTGAATCTGTACAGGCTCCTGCTTTGAGTGCTTATTTCCCAGTGGTGCCCTCTTTAAAAACTGGAGCCTGACTGATTACCAAAAAGCAGGCCTCTGATGGCCATAGATAGGCCTTGGTTCTAGCCCTGCACTCTCTCTCTCCTAGTCTGCCAGGATGGACAAGTCTTTCCCATAATCCCCCACTTCCATGAGCTCCCTCATGCCTCCCCCAACATGGTAGACTGAGACCCTCCAAAAGCACCAGCCTAAAATAAATCTTGGTCACATTCATGTGGAAGTAATGGACAGAGCAACTGAATAAGACCAAAGGATACAAAATAGGAAGAAATTGAGTTATGCCCAAATGCCCATTATCCAAATGTCAACTTCCTTAACAAACAATGCTGGGAAGCTTGGCTATCAAGGAAGGGGTGGGGACAAAAAACTAGATGCCTGCATGTGGAGGACTGAAACATAAAAAAAGTCAACTCACAATGGATTGAATTTGGACTCTAATGTAAAACCTTTTAAGTACCTTAAAACTCTTCAGTGATCACCACTGCTGTACATGGAAAATTTTTACAGCAGACTCCATCCATTATTATTTTTCTAATTTATGGCTGGCTTTGGACAGCTGGAGTGTGATTGGACAATTCAGGCTTCATTGCAAATAAACACATCTAGAAAACGGTGAGTAGCCTCCGGTTCTGCGGTTCCCAGGGCGCATTTTAAGCAGTCACTGTAGTTCTGCTTATCAGTGTTTAACATCTGAATGCCAATTTTTTGATGTGAATTTATTCTTTTGGGGAGATTTCCATTTGGAAAGAAAGCCAAGTTCCACACAATGGTAAAGGAAAGTATAAAGGTGCCCTGTGCAGCTGAAGGCTCGGGCACAGCCTGGCCTCTCACCCGCGGGCCATTTGCTCTTACGTCCTCGTTTTCATTGGCCTGCACTCATGTATAGACAGAAACTGGTACATGTGATACATGTACATTTTCAGGAGCATCTTCAGGTTCTTTGTTCCTATATAGCAAACATCTTTCCTTCACAGCTATGCATTTGCCTGAATAATGAATGGAACAATACCTCACCTCACCATAGGTCAGTTATATTTGCATTATACTTGGGCTAGTTTTCCACTCATCTTGCATTATTGCCCATTTTTTCCAAAGCATACTTTATTTTTATTGGTGTGTGATGATGTTTGTATGTTCATGTAAGGATAGGAGTGTGTGTGTATGTGTGTGTGTACCCATGTGTGTGCTCATGGGTACACACATGTGTGTGTGCACATGCACGTGCATGTGTATGCAATTCAGATGACAAGTTCAGTTATTGCTACTCAGAAGCATTTTTGCAAGGCATGGTCTCTTACTGGCATGAAACTCATCAAGTAAGCGAGGCTGGCCAGGGAGTCCCAGAATCTACCTTTCTCTGCCTCCCACACAGTGCACATCACCACACTGGCTTTTGTGACTGGGTTCTGAGGGTGGAACTCAGGTTCTCAGACTTGCAAGGCAAGTATTTTAATGACTGAGCCGCCTCCCCAGCCCCTAACTCTACATTGTAACACCCCACCCATGCCCTGCAAATGGGATCTATCTAGAATCAGATGTCACTTTAAGCTGACAAATCTCCGTAGTCTCCCCGGGTCTGGAACAGTTTCCATTAACATGTCATTGTCTTTTATCTTGGTGACATTTTCAAGAACACAGTCCTCTCCTCTGACTCTTCAATTAGAATATTCATCATTTTGAACTTGTCTGATGTCCCATAGGATTCAGTTGCCAGAATACTACAGGAGTGATGTCCTCAGAATAACACACCCAGAGGTGCACCATGACCGTCCGTCCCTCAACGGCAATATTCATGGTGATGACCAGTCCTGGTGTTGCCCAGGTTCTTCACTGCTTGGTTACACATAAAATGTGTGTGTACATGCAAACATAAACACCAGCACACATGTGTACATATTTTGTAAATTCCAAGTTCAAACAAATACGTCCAATTCTAACCAACCCCAAAGGCTTGTTCTTTTCCTTCTTGTCCTGTGACCTTTCCCCTCTGAAGTCACCCCTTCACTCCTTAACTAGACCCTCCAGGGCATCTCTTAGGGTTGCAGAACTGGACTGTTGATAATATCACCAAAGAACTACAAAATGCGCCATTGTTTGCAGGCCACTGGCCAGGCAAGGAGACTGCACCGTGTTTGTTTTCCATAACATGCAGCTTCTTTGATTCCATTTGTTTTCCATCCTCAGTGGTTGAATGTTTTATCATTTTTACCAAAGGTTAAAAAAAAGCCTTCCTAAACCAAGCTTTTAGGTGTCTGTTTCTCCCAGAATCCACTATACTCACTGCAGCTCTCATCCTGGAAGTACCCAACATCCCTGTGGTGTACATAGTCTCCATCCTTCCCAAGTTTGTTCTTGCAGAGGTATGTGGGTGCTTTTTATCTTTTTCTCTTGCACAAAAGTCAGCACACTCACATGGTTTGTGCACACGGCTTCCTGCTTGTGGAATGTTTCTCAGACTCTTACTGGGTCAGTCAGCTTATATTCTTGTTTAGAGCTGCATTGTGTTTCACTGTGTGTGGGCACCACCACCCATTAAAGCTATATTTGATTGCCTAGCTTTTTATATAAACATGAAATCATTTAAAAACTCCATGACTTGGCTGGTAAAATATCTTTCGAACCTTACATTCGCAGATGATTTTGGATTCCAAGAAGATTCCAAGAAAACCTTAAAGGATAATGATATCCAAACTGGTGACAAAAATGAATGATTTGTCAGGTTCATCTTATGTCTACAAAAATAAATGTCGTGTGTGTTTACTTCTCCCCATCTTCTTTCTGCATATCCTCTGTTTACAGCAGACTGTGTTGAACACACTCTGTGTGCCTGCCTCCTGTTCACTGCTTTGAAATTTCACAGCTCACTTCAAAGTTGCTGCACACACACACACACACACACACACACACACACACACACACACACAAAATGCTGGCAAAAAGCCAAAAGAGAAGGATAGACAGCAGGGAGATGAGCATTAATATTTCAAAATGAAGCTACTGAAAAGATGGCTCAGCAGGAAGAGCACACTTACTCTTGCAGAAGACCCAGATTAGATTCCCAGCACCTCTGTCTTGGCTCATAACTCTCTGTAACTCCAGTTCCCGGGAATCCAATGTCCTCTTCTGACCTCTGAAGCCACCAGGCATGCAGGGGGTACACACATATATACACAGGCCAACACTAACCCATAAACTACAATAAATAAATATTTTAAAAAGAAGACAGTATAGAAATGTACACATTTCCCCAGCTCAACGAGGGTGAAATATGCAAGACGGGGTATGGGAGGAGCCGATGTTACAGAGTTCCTGATGGTGTCTAGTCTAGTCACACGTGACTATTAGATACAGGAGTTGGGCGGAGGGTCCAGGCACATCTTTCAGCATTTCCGAATTGTTTCTCCAGCCAACACTGGGGAGCTTTCTCTAATGCTGCAAGCAATATAATACGGCTAAAAGACAAGACAGTCCTTGGGGAATTCAAATCAAACTAAACTTTCTATTTTAAACCATCTGAAAGGCAAGAGTGAAAAATGCCATGCCCTCAACCTGTCTCTTGTTGAGTGGTTTATTTGTGATGTGACAGTTTTAAATATCTCTCTCTGAATGTCCTGCATGTCTTGAACGTAACTGATAGCGTGCCGACAAGAGTACCTTCCATGATGTGGACAGAGATCCAGAATCACACTCTAGGTAAACAAAATCCCACTGCATGCGATACCCTAAGTCCTACAAAGTCCTCCAGTCTGCACACCTGAGGAGAGCGTCTACAGATAAACTCCACGCTGGAGACGTGAGGAGGGGACTTCCTCAAGGTTAGAAGCCAGCACAGAAGCAGATCATAACCAAGTTCTGGAAGCCTGCCAACTGTTTGTTCCAGGTGAGGGGACAGACTTGGCACAAAACAAGCACCGTAAAACTTGGCTCCCAGCTATGGCGCCCATCTTACGGACAAGGACAGCTCCAGGGAAATGCCTTGGACTCCTAGATGGCAGAAGTTATTTTGTTTTCTCATTTTCTTTTACCAGAACACTCACAAAATAATATTTTCTATTATGAAATTGATTCATTTTACCACTAATGATGGAGAAGTAGTATTATTCAAGGTTCCATACCCACAGCAAAATCAGGTACAAATTATATGCTATTATTTTAAAAGCTTGCAAAAATGAGTCATGAGTCATAGCATTAGTGGGGGTATGCTGTGGCTGGAGAAAAGGCAGGCACGCTGTTGCCAAAGCTCCTTTGCACAATGCCATGTGCAAGAGTTATCAGCAGGACACATGCGTGCCACCACAGTTTTGGGGACAGGTAAAGTCTCCAGGGTGCACACGCACAGATCTGAATGATCAGTGGAGGAGTGAAAGGACATGTAACTTTTCACATACAGAAAGACTGCTTTGCCAGGCGGTGGTGGCACACGCCTTTAATCCCAGCACTCGGGAGGCAGAGCCAGGCGGATCTTTGTGAGTTCGAGGCCAGCCTGGTCTACAGAGCGAGATCCAGGAAAGGCTCAAAGCTACACAGAGAAACCCTGTCTCGAAAAACAAAAAAAAACCAAAAAACAAAAAAACAAAACAGAAAGACTGCTTTACCAAGCTCATCTGTGAGTCAGCACAGAGTGGGGAAGGTGAGCAACCAAGGCCACCAGCAAAGCCTCTGCTGTGGAGTGTTGCAGGAGTCAGCCGGCGTGCCCAGTACAGGATGCTAGGAGAACACCCAAAGACAGGCCCTTAGTTCATCTGCAGGCAGAAGCTGCCATCCTCATGTTCCTAGTTTTTAATACACAAACACATTTTTATTGCTACCAATAAAGTTAATAAATGTTTCAGCAAACAATAGCAAACTTCCAGGAATTTTTCAAATGCACCGCAAAGATTTTTCCTTCTTCCTGGGCTTTTAGTAAGCTGACTGACCCACTGCCTGCCACTTTAAAACACTTTAGTATATATTTCTTAAGAACGAGGAAGTCGGCTACCATCAACATCAGGAAATTACAGACTCATGGCAAGGAGAGGCAAGAGTCTCACTCTTGACAGGATCTATTCAAGGTGAGGCTCTACCAAGGAGACTAGTTAAACTTGAATGAAATCGTTGCTTAATATTTTATTCATGATCTTAAGTCATTTCTGAATGAATAAAATCAGGTATCTAATCAATTAGATTAGATTCTTTTTTCTAAGATAATCATTGTTTTATTTATTTATTTATTTATTTATTTGATTTGTTTTTAGACATAGGGTTTCTCTGTGGAACAGTTCTGGCTGTTCTGGAACTCGCTCTGTAGACCAGGCTGGCCTAGAACTCACATAGATCCACCCCCTTCTGCCTCCCGAGCACTGGGATTAAAGGCATACACCACCACTACCCCAGTTTTTTTTTTGTTTAAGATTTATTTGTTTATTATGTATACAGTGTTCTGCCTACATATATGCTCGCAGGTCAGAAGAGGGCACCAGATCTCATTATGGATGGTTGTGAGCCACCATGTGGGTGCTGGAAATTGAACTCAGGACCTCTGGGAGAGCAGGCAGCACTCTTAACCTCTGAGCCATCTTCCCCCCCAGTTTAAGGAACACATTCTTAACATGCCTTGTAAAACACTGGTCCTCATGTGTCCAAATCTTTATCCAAGTGACCGCAGTGACCAAACAACTCATATTTAAGACCCTTGCAAAGAGTTTAGCAACCTACAAATATGTTTCTATGCCAGCAGTATATGACACATCTTCATTTGTCTCAAAGTGCATCTTGAGGGTGGAAACATTACCATTTCAAATGTCAAAAGTGAGATTCTGGGAAGTCAAAGGGGCAGACTTATTTAAACAGCTTAACTACAATCAATGCTTGATTTTTTTACTCAGTGGGGATAAAAATAAGCATGCAATTAGATAGCATGAAATCTTCAAAAAGAAATATAAGGAAACAGCCCCCCAAGATAAACCAAAAAACCCACCAATCAACTTCTAGAAGGTCAGAATGTACTTATAGAAGTCTCCAAAGTAGAGAAAATCATTCTGCTAGGTTTTTCAAGTGAAAGGTTGGTCAACTTAATATTTGATGAAACAAGAAAAAATCATGCTCCTGTCTATTCCAAACACACAAAAGCACCCAGAACCATCTGAGGTATAGTTAACATTTGCTGTCACCCATGATAGTAAGATATTGTTTTCTCATTAACACAAATAGGAGAATAAGACCAAACCATGTGGCTAAGACATTCTTAATCAGATTGTACAGTGGCACTTTTGTGCACAAACACTCACACAGCACTTAACTCCACATCACACATGGCTCTAAGCACATAATGAGAATTACACACTAAATTACATCAAGGCCCTGTAGAGTTCCCATGCACATTTTATGAATGAGGTGCCCAAGGCCAAGACTCAAGTGTATCTGTCCTCAGCATGCTGCCAAATAGTTACTGTGCTAGCTCATTGTTCTGGGCTGTAAGCAATCCTGACCATCATCACCGTCACCAGTTAAAGACATCATCATTTTAAATATTTATTCTACAGTTAAAACTATGATTAGCTACATAAATATAGAAAATGAGCACCTGAGCATTTTCTATATGGCTGTCAAATGGTCCCCAATACCATTTGAAAAAGTGCATGAAGAGTTTTAAAGAGAACTTGTGTGTGGATATCCTAATGATGCAGTGGCAGATTGGACAACAAAGACAAGTGTTCTGAAGCCGACTAGCTATACATCTGGCAAGGGCAGTCAGGATGGATTTCCCCGACCACAAAATATGCAAAAATAAGGAGAAAATGAACACAGCACGGTAGAATACAATGCAGCTGTCTAAAGGCCAAGGCACAGACCTGGCTGAGCAGAGGGGGCCTAACAGCTTTGGAAAACATGAAGTAAATACCATGCATAGAGCAGACAAGCATGCTGTATGTTTTCACTTCACGGAAGAACACCAGGACTAAACCACATACAGATAGAATGAGGTTCTCTAATTGCTCCATTTACAGAGCCTTTGGATCTGTCAGCACAGCGAATTGGATCCCAACTTAAACCTTGACCTGTCCACTACATTATTATGTTAAAATTTCAGAAAGTCACCATGCCGTGGACAAGAGAGCTGAGGAGCTTGATTAGCACAGAGCAGGGATGGGAACAAGGGAAGCAGCCAGGTTCACGTTCTGCTTAGGAGGTGAGAGGGCAGTGCCTGGCCACTGGTGGCTGGCCGAGGAAATGGCCAGCAGTAAGGTGCCAACCGACATTGAGGCTTCAGGCCTGGAAAAGATGCACAGACTTTCCATATTGTGATAATTTGTACTTTTTGCAATGTGCATTGCCTACCGAAGCTTTCACAGACCCTGAACAGCCCACAAACACACCAGTGTAGCTACTTTTCAATTCTCACCCTGCTGAACATCCCTAGAGCTTCAGTGCTCTTCTGAGTACTTCAGAATCAATTGTTATTGAAAAAGTCCACTCACTGCAAGGTCCCAGAAGACTGGGATGTGTTAGCCACACCTTCCACCTTTTCTTCAGGAAGCTTTTTCCCTAAGCTAACAGTGGCTCTTGGTCCAGGGTACCAAAATTCAGCATCTTCATCCAACGACTCAAGAGTATTTTTTTAATCTCATTTTTCTAATATTATTATGTATTAATTAAAACCTGAAAAGCTTGCATATGTTTTGCTTTGGGTAAAGTCTGGGTTTATATTTAGCCCTACAGGTACAAACAGATGCTCCCACTAAAATCCTTCTGGGTTTTTGGTTTTGTTTGTCTTTTTCTGTTTTTATCACAAAGAAAATGAGTCTATACAAAGCACACACATAAATATATAGGGCATTCTCATGCACAAAACAACTTTTTCTATTCTTGCTCAGACTACACCTTGTACAGTTGGGTCTGATGGTGGCCTGGTGACAGCACTCTTGATGTCTTCACGGACTCTAAGAATCCACCAAGTTCATTTCCATGTTTATGTTCAGATGACTAGAAACGTTCCACTAAAAATATTACCAATAGCATTCATTAGATGTCCAAAGGGTTTGTGACATACACAGACACATACAGAACAGAGTCACACAAGTGCCCTTCAAGAGTATCTGTCATTACTCTCTCCAAGGACTGTAAAATATATTTGGGAGATAAAAGGAGCCAGGATTTCATAGTAGCTGGTCACTGTAGCCACACGGCAAAGCAGCAATACAGACTTTGAATTCTACTCTCCCAAAGTGACATCTTCTTTGCCATCTACAGCTCAGACAAATAGTGAAACATGATGACTTACGTAACAAAACAACTGACTTCTGAGCCTCAGTTAAGATGGCCGATTGCATGTCCTCACGCTTTCATTTTAGAGGCTCTTCTCTGTTATTCTGAACACTTTTCAAAGATGAATTCTGAACTCAGAATCCCAAGCTGCTGCCAAGATTATACCAAGAGATGGTCCTTAGTAGAGAACATGGGATTCAGGAACCAACAAAAGTGTCATTTAATAAGTTAATGCAATTCTGACTGAATTTTTGAGGGTTTGCTCTGTTGAAATCTCAGGTGCAGAATCCTCATTTCCACAGAAATTTGGGTGTACAATCAACATCTATATATGCATCCCAACTACTAAGTAAGCTCTAGTCTCAGAAACAAATGA
Source organism: Peromyscus eremicus (assembly GCF_949786415.1). Taxonomy (NCBI): domain Eukaryota; kingdom Metazoa; phylum Chordata; class Mammalia; order Rodentia; family Cricetidae; genus Peromyscus; species Peromyscus eremicus. Next base: position 23,726,355 of record NC_081429.1, on the reverse strand, counting down.
ACAAACAGTTCAGAACAGGTCACATACAGCTGGCTCCAGGCAAGCTGAGCTCAACAAAGAAAAAGAAGCCAGAGGCACATAGCAAGGCCTGCACCCGGAGAATATTCTCAATAACTTTGTGATAGGTAATCGCTGTTCCTCAAGTGGATTGCAAGCACCTTCTGGCCTGGTGTCTAAAACAATAAACCCACACCGTGCCCCCCCCCAGGTGACTTAACTGGGGGCAGGGTAAGGGAAGGGGACACATGGACAAGGATACTGCCCATAAAAAAACATTTCCTTCAGCTACAGGGGGAGAGTCTGTTTGTCCTTGTTCCCAGATGCCACTCTGTTCTTTCTTTAAATTTCCTTTCTTCTGAACAGCTCTGGGCTTGACACCTGGCTTCCAGCTGGCGGTACAGAAAAGCCACCGTCTCAGGAGCTTTGAGCCCCTTCTAGGAACAGAAGTGTGGCCTAGGTTGGCTGTCTGGTTCTAGCCTCACATCATCTATTCCACAGCAGCCTTGGTTCCTTGACTCTTATAATTTCAGAGAATGGAATTATAGGTATTTAAAAGTAACTGAGCCATGAGCTCAGGGCATCTCTCCAATTTTGCATCAAAAGTAAAGGCTCTGGAATTATGAGAAATGGATACTAGTGAGGGATCTTTCTAAGGTTTAGATCCTTTGCTATTAATCTACTGAAGACATGACATCATGGAGTAGCACTCTATTTTCAAATGTGCTCCACTTGAGTTAAGTATCAGTGAAACACCTGAATACAATGCATTTATTGATTCTTTTCTTGAAGGAAAACTACTAAACATCAATAAATTCATCTTCAAAGTAGGATCAAGAAAAAACAGAGAGAACAGAAACACAAAGCAAGCAAAGGAGCAAATGCTGGGGGCCAAACAGAAAAATGGGCAGGGATGAAAATGTTTTCAAAGCATCTTGTAACACATGTAGTACTCACCAGTTCATGTAACAAAAGCTGTTTTCACAGTTCATATAATGCAGGAATTTCTCACAGTTCATAAAACACAGTGGTACCAGTTCATATAACACAGACCATTCTAACCAGTTCATATAACTGGTAAGGGAATAATGCAGTCACTGTGCAGCTCATAATATTTAACATGCTATCAAAGAGGGATCTACATTAATAGGTGGTGCTATCAAATCATTGGCAAGTGTGTTCACAACACAAAAGCTTGATATCGCAATGAATTGTTTTAGATCTGAGAGTTCTAATTGTCTTGGGTAGTTTTAGATACTTTGACATGGATATCTTTCTATACTTACAGAACTAAATGTTAAACTCAGACTTTTACAGTTAAATACATACTCAGATTTTATTTCAAAAAAAGAACACACACACACACACACACACACACACACACACACACACACACACTTTCTCAGGTACCATTTCATGAACAGACATATTTAGAAAAATAGGGGCTCTCCATTCTGCTCTATTCATTCCTTATTCATTCAGGTGGGAAGACTGAAAAAGCAGGAGTGTGAGCCAACAGGAGGATGAGCCAGAAGGTGTCTCTGTCCCCAGGGAGTCCCAAATGAACATAGCCCATTACCTAGAGAAGAATGTCATTAACAGGGCTTAGAGTATTTATTTCCAAAATCATGCTACATCACAACAAATTTTAATAGCCACACAGCATGACAGGAAAATGGACACAGTGGCATAGAGAGTGGAGATAGCAGAGTGGAAAGGAGAGAGGGAAATGTCAGGTGTTTCTGCCTTGTTTATAAAGAAAGGCATTAAGTAGGGAGGAAGAGGCTCTGATCTCAGCACAAAGAAATTCCACATGTGGCCAAGTGTAAAGACTGGGGTTGGGGGGGGTGGAGATCCCAGACAGGAGTGTCCAGCTGCCAGCAGTGAGGTGCTGGGTGCAGTGAGGAGGGAAGGGTCATGTCGGACACTCTGTCCAAACGTAGATCAGAGACGAGGACCAGAGCAGTCCCTCAAGGGACAGACCAGCCAGGAAAGAGACTGTGGCCAGAGTGAGGCCTGACAAGCGGGAGATGATGGGTCCAGGCTGACAGTGTGAATGAACCACAGTCAGAGCGCACAGAGACATCGAACACTAAGAGGTGTTCTGAGAAGAACAAGGGACTTGGGGCTAAAAGAAAGACTGGAAAAATTCTTGCACTTATCCAAGTGAAGCCTGTGTCAGACACGGTCAAAAGTCTCACAAGATTATCCCCAAGAATTATGTGACCTTTGGCATTTCCAGCTAAAGGTGGGAGGTCAGAGAGGTGAGTCACGTGCTTTCTCCATAAAGTGGTAGAAGAGAAGCTAGAGGGGCTTGCTAAAGTAGCTCCCCTGGAAAAAAAAAGAAGAAAATAAAAGGAAAGAAGTGAGGGAGGGGGAAGAGAGAGAGGAAGGGGGAGGAAGAGGAGGAGGAAGGGAGGGAAAGGAAGAGGAAGAAGGAAATGAAACTTAGCTGATCTCCAAGGACTTTACAACCCATCAAGAGGGAGACTATACTCAGCAAAACAACTCCACAGGGCTCTGGAGTTGGCTCAGTTGGTAAAGTAGCACAAGCCCATAATTCCAGAGCTGGGACAGAGTTAACAAGTGGATGTCTGGGGCTTGCTGGCAACCCAAATTGAACAGATGAACTCCAGATTCAGGGAAAGTCTTCATTAAATAATTTGTGGGCAGTGACTCACCTCCACGCGCACACAGGCAACAGCACACACAGGCATACACATGTACACCAGAGGAAAGACAGGTAGCCAAATGGGCTGATACAAAAATGTCATGTAACAGTACATGCTGCTAAGGCTACAGGCATAGTGCAATAAAGGCCATAGTTCATAGAGACAGACAAATACCTTCAGCTCAAGATGTGTGCACAAAAAGACAAAGGGCTCACTCCTAAATTAAGGCAGTAGAGGTGATCCCCAAGAGAAGCTACAGGTCAGACCTTGAGCAGACTTCATGGACAGACATGCAGAGCCGATCAATCTCCACCGTGATCAAGCTGGCCACCCAGGCCCCTAGAAGATGGTCATTCACTAGGACACTGAGCCTGGTAAGGCAGCTCATCAGGAGGTGGAGCTAACTATGGTTTGTACAGGTCATATGGAGGGTGAGCACTTCATGTACCTAGGGAGGTGGTAGGATACTCTAGAGGGGAAGTGGAGACTTTACTACCTGCTACAGGATGCACATGAGGGAGATCGATAAACTGGCTCCAGGGGCCGTGCAGAGTGAGTCTGGACATGAAATCATGGGAAAGGAAAGGAACGCAAGGAGAGAAGGTCAAGGAGTGGCCAGAAACAAGTAAAACCAGAGGCCAAGAGTGGTTGAGGTCTCCAGGAGGGAGTTCACAGAGGAGGCTTGACTTGTACCTTGCTATAGAATCCTGAGGTCATTTCTGCAGGATGGTTTCTGCCGACAGCATGAGTAATCACAGACCACAATACAAAGTTTGGGCTCAAAAAAATTTAAAAACTCAAGAAATGAGAACAAAAGACATAAATTTTCAAGAAGCTGGATGCACAGAGCCCAGGGCAGCATCTGTCCTTAAGCAGAATAGATTTTGGGAAAGGACAGAGAAAAGAAATAATGGAAGGCCGAGCACCAAGTAAATGGTGGAGTGGGAGCTCGGGTAAGGGGTTAGCTAGAGTAGAACAAGACCCTTTCCATCACAGCGGGGACCATGAAGTGTTGAGTGACATGATATGTATGCAAGAGGAGCTTGGAGGGCACACCCTGTTCATAAATGAATCAATGGCTTCTTGTGGGAACCATGGGAGAACTAAGACCTGAGGACTAAAAGCTACTTCCTGAGGATCAAGAGGTGCCCAGGTTAAGTCTCCAGAGGGAAAGGAAAGGTCAGACGGTGTCTACACACCTGAGCCTATGGATTTGCCATGTCATCAACATCCAAGGATGTGTGGTGTTCACACACTTCATGGACAGACATGCAGAGCCAATCAGTCATGATCAAGCTGGCCACCCAGGACCCTAGAAGATGGTCATTCACTAGGACACTGAGCATGGCAAGGCAGCTCATCAGGAGATGGAGCCAACTATGGTTTGTACAGGACATATGGAGGATGAGCGCTTCACATACCTAGGGAAGTGGTAGGGAACATGTGTGACACCTGGGGTGGACATGTGCCTCCAGGGAAGGGCTGTACAGCACGTATGGAAGATGATAACAAACTGACAAGGGGGCTGAGGATCCCAGTAAGAGAGGGGGTAACTTGAGAAACCTAGGACACTGAGACTGGTCGGGATAAATGTGAAGCCCCACAGAGAAAGTAGAGGAACTATTAGTCTTCAAAGAAAAACTAGTGCTTTGTGAACCTGTGAAAGCAAACTACACGGGCCTATCGGGTAATGAGACCCTGGCTCACCTCTGCGGATGGAGCTCAACTGGGGCTTACAGAACAAGAGCATGGGGGAGACAGCTGGAGCTAAGAAGGAATTAGTGGTCCCGTGGAAAGATTTACCGTTCAAGGAAGCTGGGAAGAACATCACAGGTTGGGAACGTGGCTGAGTGAGAAGAGAGAGAAGTGTAAAGATATTAGCAGTGCACAGAGACACAGGAAGGGGCATACACAGCAGCAGACTCACATTCTTCTCTCGTGAAGCAAACAGAGAAACAGTGGAAATAACACAGCATAAACTGCAAAAAGACTCCTCCTTGGTATGCAACAGAAAGGATCAGAAGGGAGTGCCAGGAAGCTAGAGAGCATCAAGAATATTCACATTCTTGAAGGAGGGAGATGATGGCCTGGTGAGGGGTACCAGGGAGAAGCAGCTATACAATCTGGCCATAAAGAGAAGAGAATGATGAGCTACTGAGGAAGTTGTATCATTGGTTGGGTTAGAAAGGTCAGGACCACCTCATGAGCAGTCATTCAGGCCAGGGAGGGGACAGCCTAGAAACAGCACTAAAGAGGATGACATCTGCAGCAGGCAGGATGATGCCCCAAAGTAATGAAAATAAATAAGCAAGTGCTGATCCGAGAAGCTAAGTATGTCATCATGCATGGCTGACAGAATTGGGCGGATGTGATTACCTGCAGCATCCCGAGATGGAAAGATTATCCTGGCTTATTGGGGTGAGCCAGCATCATCAAAGGTCCCTTATCAGAGGGAAACAGGAGCACCAGAGGAAACATGACACTGAAAACAGAGGTTAGATTTACGAGTCAACCGGTGTGGGTAGTCAGCAAGCAACCAAGGCAGGAAGACACTCTCCCCCAGAGTTCTAGAAGGAAGGAAAACCTTCCAGACCCATTTCAGACTGCTGACCCTCTGAACTGTCAGATAATGAGCCTGTGCATTCTCAGACCACTGAATGTGTGGTGATCTGTCACACAGCAATAAGGAACGAATGCTGCATCTTAGCTACATGGAATCAAGATAAACTTCTATTGCTAAACTATAAGAATATGCAAGGGAAGTCCAAGAGATTTTTAACTTTTCTAATAAGGTGGGTTTTTTTTTTTTGAAACGCCATTTTTTTTTTTTTTAACACAGAAGTGTACCTTCCTTGCTGATGCCTAATTCTTTATTTTGCCTGTTTTCCTAGCAACCCAACAAAGGCTGGTAAGACAGGGATAGAAGAAAGAGTTGGCCTTTAAGCTAGTGACAAGAATACGGAGTACAATAAGACTTGATGTTCAGGGCCAGTTATACTTCCACAAACGGGCAGTATATGGTTTACTGTCGCAGGGGGAAGGCAGACAGAAGGCGCTGGTATCTTGTCTCACTGCTACTTCTACAGAATCATGAAGATGCCATCCCAAGTCATCACTGCCACCTGAGTAAGCTGGGCATGGCTGGCTCTCAGCAACTATATGAGGAGAAACCAGAGTGAGCAGGCTGTCTGGGGCAGCTTCCTGAAAGAGGGAGGCTTTGGGTGCAGGGCAGAGACTTTCTAGTTGAAACAGCACGAACTTGGATAAAGACTGAACAGTCAAGCAGAAGGCGGTGCTGAGAGCAGCTGGACATACCCAAAGGAAGCTGTGTCCAGTTGTGAGGGATTCAGTTCCATACAGATGCAAATATGAGAAATGGAGGCTGTGGGTGGACATGAGGAGTGGAGGAGGCAGTGAGTGGACATGAGAAAAGGAGGAGGAGGTGAGTGGATATGAAGAGTGGAGGAGGAGGTGAGTGGACATGAGGAGTGGAGGAGGAGGTGAGTGGACATGAGGAGTGGAGGAGGAGGTGAGTGGACATGAGGAGTGGAGGCAGCACACAAAGATATTAAAATAATATCTGCAGTAGATGTATGTATGCGCTGGTAAGGATGGTGGCAGGAGATATAGGAAGAAATACTTGCAATACCAACCTCAACAAAAGGCAAGAAAAACAATATTTCAATTTCCAAATGAAATCAAGATAGACATTGCACGGGTAATAAAGAGAAACTGTCTTTAAATCTGCTGTAAACAACAAAAAATATTGTTTTATTTATATTCTTGTTTATGTCTTACCTCAGATGGTGAAATTAACTATAAAATATGAAACAATTGGCTTTGTCTTATACTAAGAAAAACTTAAAATAGACAGGTAGATTTTCAGAAATGAGTGTAAATAAAATAGGAACACTTTCCTTAAAGTGTTATCATTTCATTCTCTTAGTTGAATAGGTATCTGATTTTCAGGGTTTAATTGTGTGTGTATGTGTGTGTGAGTGTGTGTGTGTGTAAGTTTGCATGTAGCTTTGGTATACCTTCTAAAACTTGAATGTTAGGTTAGAAACATTAGCAGTGAACCACTACTTTAATGCCTTTAGAATAGTAATCCAGTCAAGAAATGCAAACAACTTTGTTCTATTTTTAACACTAAGAGGCCAAAGAACTTCATTCACAGTGGCTGGCGTGAACAACATCATTATAATGTTTGTACACCAAAAGGAACACTAACAATCAAGGGTGTCAATATAAAATTGAGTTTAGCTCCCTCTTGGAAGGTTGACACAACCTTCTGTCTTTTTGACGGCATTGAAGTTTTCAATCACAAGCATGTTTATTCATCTTCAAATGCAAGGGTCAAGCTGGAGTCACACCAGATCTTGAGCACAGATATCTTCAGTTGCTAAGAGATCAAGGCAAACACAGTCACTTCTTTCTTTCCTCATTCAGTCAGACAGGCCCATAACTCTAACACAGAATGTCTCCTAAAGTCATCACTTGTGCAGCCCGTGAGTAATGGTCTGCCTCACCAATGTGTTTTTTTTTCTTTTTTTTTCCCTCTCATCCAAGTCTTCGATGATTTTTAGATACGATCCAAATCATCATCATCTTCCCCATTCTTCTACCATCTCCAACCCCTCCCATGTCTCCCTTCTCTCTCTCTCTCTCTCTCTCTCTCTCTCTCTCTCTCTCTCTCTCTCTCTCTCTCTCTCCCTCTCTCATAATCATGGCCTCTTTTTCTTTAATTATTACTGTTTTGCACATACATAAGCTCATACATATATAAATGCATAATAACATATTTTAGGTAATGTCTTCTTTCCCAACTGAGCAACAAGATTCTGAGAAATGCCATTGACTCTTGGTGCCTCGTGCTTTCTACATGTCCTCTGGCACACTCAGAGCCTTAAAACATGAGCAGCTTCCTGTCAGGTCAGAGGTAAGATAAAGGGAGCCAACATGTCCAATAACTCTGTGTGCTATCACTAATGCTTTGCTGTATCTTCAAAGTTGACGAATGTCAAAGTTCAATCATTATCTCACAGTCATCTCATTAGCCAAAGGACCATGGGAGAGCATCCTGTGCTGATCACCCAGTTGCACTCACTTTTCACGAATATCCCTCCACAGGGACCCCTGACCGTCCTTCCCTCGCTAAGAGCTTTCCAGTAACACTTCTTCCTCTCTCTAAAAGTGGAGGGATGCACGCTTCACTTCATGCCCAACAGTCTAAGAATTTGGTTCCCAACACGGATGCCCTGATTTGCTTCAGTAGAAAAGTCTCCCGTTTCCCCTGGGTGTCTTTTTTTATTAACACCAGACCAAGAAGGGAAATCTAGAGGAGAAAGCTTCACTCTCCAAGCATTTCTCCAATGGCTGATGGACCTTAAAGAACCGTCCAGAATAAACTAATGACACTAATACGTTCTATGTCTGGGCTGAAGGGACACAACAAAGGGATAGTGAATCTGACACTTGCCTGCCTCCAGCCTAAACTCACCTTGCTTTGCAAACGCCTTCACTGTACGCCAATGCTCAGGTATCTAGTGTCTTAAACCCGGTGCTAGGACCCCAACCTGAGGGTACAGCACACATCTGAGGCACAGTGTTCTCCACAGGCAGTTTGTCCACGTGTAAGTTCTATTTCCATCATTATCCCTCCATCTTTGCATCTCCGGGTTACCTGGAGACTCTGGATAGTAATGCCATCAAATGTAGGCACAGAATCACCAGCTGTGTCCTTAGGTAAACGTCACCTCCTGAATGCAGATCAGGTTCTTCTGCCCTAGGTTCTCTAACCCCTGCTGGGCCACTCTATCTATGGACCTGCAATGATCCTACAGCCAGAATATGGGATGGGCACAGGCAGAGAGGGAGAGGCCTGCGAGAGACACTGGACTGTTTGGGTCCAAGCCACCTTCTCCAAGACCTTCTGGAACTCTGAAGAAAGAAAGGTCTTCTTGTAAGTCAATCAACATTAAGAGGTCATGCATGCATACTCAACACAGAAAACACTAAGAGATGCAAGAGAAAGAGACACACCTGCCTAGCATTTGTGCTATGGACTGACATGGTGTGGATGGGATAAACAGCAAAGAAGGGTGGTGGGGACCCAAGCACTAAGCAGAACCTACATACCCTCACCCCTCCCAAGGAGGCAGACCTCAGAGCCCCACAGAATGGAGGCTTCCTGATTACACATTCCCCGCCTCACGCCCTGAGATTCTGGTTCGGCAGCCCTCCAGAAGATCAGCACTTCATCCCTTTCTATGTGATACGCAGGCTCGGCTAAAGCCTCTGTTCTAGACGCTTTCAGTTTCCATGGTTCAACCTTCCCATTATTTTGTTGCAGAAACCACTAAAGTGTTTAGTATTTGTTCACTGTGGGGTGCCAGGACTTGGTCTCTCTCTTCCTCTTTATGGTCCCTTTCTCCCTATCCATCGCTACGTCCACAATGATAAATACTGGTCATTTCACCAGAAACAGAATCTGAGGGTACCACAGCAGGTGCCATGAGATGGGTAGCAAGCACAAGCACAAGGTTCACCTCTCACTGAAGGTTAAAATACAATATAATGATGTCAATTTTGAATGCAGAAGAGTCCCTGTACACAACCACAGGCTCTGGTGCCCAAGCACTCAATTAAACAAGTCTGTCCTGACTGCTCAGCAAATCTTCCTAGTTGGAATGGTGTGATCTGGGGCTCCCACAATCTTTTTTAACATCCCACCTCATCTATTACTGTCAGTCAACAAACAAAAATAGATCTGTGTATCATAACCCTTGAGTGGACATATACAAACGATATCAGCTAATAGGAAGAAGGTGATTAATTAATGAGCAGATTGCCTTCTGTGTACCTTATGTGTTCAACTTATCTAGTCTCTCAAAAAACCAAGGAGACGGGTATCTTTCCTACTATACAGGTGGGGAAACTGAGGCACAGAAAGGCTGAATGACTTGCCCAGGGCTCACAGAGATGGTAGGTGGCAGTGCTGGATACACACCCAGCTCCAGTGTGTACTCTGAAACACTAAAGTTCGGATTAGCTTTGCTGGGTCATTTCCTAGCCCTGCCCATGAGTTCACTAATTGGCAAGCTGCCGAGGCAAATGTTTTCATTTCAGGGAAATTTCCTAATTAAGTCCCCATGAAAAATTTTAAGGCTGACCTTGGAAAACAGCTCAACCGGTGCGGCCACAGCACTCCAGTCTTTTAAGTACTGCTCCCAGGACCAGGTTTCCCCTGTAGTCACAGAAGGTTCTAGAAGAGAAAATACAACACTTTTCCTGAAGCAATTCTTGATGGAATAAAAACAGGATAAAAACGTAACTGAAGGTAAACTCAAACAGCAGGCTGCTTAAGTTGGTGATCAGAAGAGCCACTAGTTAGGACATGGCCACTTACTTCCTGTACCTGTCTAGGAACCTTCCCTCATCCATGGCTCCACACTAAGCTTTCTGTGTCAGGAGTCAAGCTCATGAACACACCTCAAATAGGTGCCTCCTGTAACTTGCAGTTGGCATCTCAAAGACGCCAGCAGAGACAGCAAAGGGATGCCGTCGACTTCTAAGTCAATGGCCTGACGCCTTTGAACCCTCCACTTTCACCTCCATGACGTCTTTGGTGGGTGTCAGTTGGCATAAGCCTCAGAAGGAAGCATGGCAAATGTGGCCACACTTGCCAACAGTCGTGATGGGCTTCTACTTGATATGGCCATTCTTCTAGGAGCTTGTCTTAATGGGTTCACAGTAGACTACTCAGGGGACAAGACACAGGACTTTGGTTAGTAGACAACAAAGCAATGAAACACTAGAAATAAATTAAATGTCCATTAATGAGTTAATTTGATGTTTTATATAGACATTGCCATGTATGCTGTGCAGAGGTCCCGCAAACAATACACTAAGGAAGGGAAGAGAGTTTAGAAAACAAAACTCCTTTTTTGATAAATATGTGGTAGATTAAAAGTGAGATGAGCCGGGCGGTGGTGGCGCACACCTTTAATCCTAGCACTTGGGAGGCAGAGCCAGGTGGATCTCTGTGAGTTCGAGGCCAGCCTGGACTACCAAGTGAGTTCCTGGAAATGCACAAAGCTACACAGAGAAACCCTGTCTTGAAAAACCAAAAAAAAAAAAAAAAAAAAAAAGTGAGACGAAAACTATGGAAGTCATATTTCACACGAAGTCATCTTTTGGTACAAGGAACATAAGTAATTTGCTTTCCAATTTTCTCCTGCTTTGATTTTTCTGCTTTCCCAATTTTGCAGATTGATATTTGGTCATTGAAATAAAAAATTACCATTTTTAAATAATGAAAATTAGAAAAAAAATGGCTTTAAAATTACCACAGGTGCCTCAGCAAAGTCTCCTCTGGAATTAACCAACAAAGTAGCTCTGCACTAATAAAAGTTGAAGGTAAAAGTGTGCACCAACAGAAAGGCAAGTACGTAAAAGGGAATTAACATGGGAGGAAGGTTAAATTACATACACACATACATATGATATATATAGATATAGATATAGATAGATATGATTCAGAGATTATCAAATCCTGTATTTAATTTAATGAAATCTTTTGATAATTAAATGTGTCATTAAGAAACTTAAAGAGACTAAGGGCATATGTGATCTTTCATATTCACATTTTTGCTATGGGAGATATAAAATAAGGTGAGCATAAAAAGGCAAATATGGTATGATTTCACTTATGTGTGGAATCTAAACAAAATCAACCTCAGAATGAAAGAGAATACAGATGGTAACCAGAGCTGAAGAACAGGGAATAGAGAAAGGGGACATGCTTGTCAAAGGGTATAGTTTCAGTTACATAGAAGGAGTGAGTTTTAGGAGTTATCAAATAACATGGTGACCACGGTTAGTATATTGCATATTTCAAAGCTGCTTAAAAAAAAAAAAAAAAAAAAAAAAAGAAAACACAGAAATTCTCTGTGTTCTCACCTTTAAAAAAATAACTATGTAAGGTGATAGATATGCTAATTATCTTCCTTTAGTCTTTCCACAATATCAACAGACATCAAAACAGCCCATTTAGGTCAGGGAGAACACTCAGTCGAAAAGCGAAAAGCGCTTGTCTTGCAAGCATGCAGACCTGAGTTTGATTCCCAGCATCCCTTAAAAAAGTCCCTATAGACCCACTGGCCAGGAGGCAGAGAAAGTCAGATTCCTGAGGCTTGCTACAGAGCATATCTAGCCAAACAGTGGTCTCTGGGTTCAGTAAAAGTCCCTGTCTCAAAAGAGAAGATACCGGGCAATTGAGAAAGACAATCAAACTTGACCTCTAGCCTCCACACACAGATCAGATAATACCCATATGCACATGCATTCAGATGAGCACATGTGTATATGTAAAAAAATTATATTTGTACCCTAATAAATAAAGGCAACTGACAATTAAAAATGAAGCAGAAAAATAAACACATAAGGTATATATGTGTGTATACGTATGCATGTGTGTATCACTCATCTAATAACATATTTACAAAATACCTTCTATGTGCTAGGCACTACACATGTGTGCCAACAAATGAAAACATAAATAGAAAAGAAATTGGAAAAAAAACAGCAAAATATTAACAGCAGTTGTATATGGCAGTGCGATTAATGTAAATACATATTCCCTATTGCATTTTCTACAGTCAAAATACTCTACAAGGATTATTATTTTAACACACACACACACACACACACACACACACACACACACACACACATAAATACACTTGGAGATACTGATCTAAAAGGGCTGAGCACTAATGTCCCAGAAGAAGGTGCAGATGGTAGACCGGTCAGAACTACATCCCCACTAGCAGTGACAGAAAGAAAGGCTCCTCCTCCTCCACGCCCTGCATCTGAAATCTCCCAGGACAATAAGGCAATCGGACAGACCCACCACCAGCAACCTCAAGACACTGTGAAAGGAATATTCCCACAGACTTTTAATATTGAAATTCAAATTCTTTGTCAGCCTCCTACTCTACAAAGAGCAGCAAGGTCTAAAGTGGGACCCTCTGCCTGGTCCAGGAGATGAAAAAGACATCATATGCATTATTTCCCTTTAGTACTCAATGTACCTCGCTGACAACAGAGGGAAATCATTTAAATTTAGGCAACACTACTTATGCCTAAAACATGCACCAAAAGCATGGATGTTAACATCCTCTATCAGACCAAGCATTAGCTTGTGGCTGCTGAGAAACACACTGCTGGAGTGGGAGAAAGCAGTTTAATCATCAAAGGAAACCGGCGGAGTTGTGACTGGTGGATTTTCTAGTTCTTCTGAAATACCAAGCCATCCTAATGGGAGCCCATCTAGGAGCCTGTAGCTTCTTGGCCCATGACGCTGCTAAAAGCTTTGTGGTTGCTTCAGTATCTCCCAACATGAGATTTTTTTCATTTGCTTCCCAGAGAAAGCGATGTGATAAACCCTGATGATGTTCCAGGAAGATTATTCAACTTCCCTGTTTTCACACAAGCATTTTACTGCCTTACAATTATGTGCTTTACAAAAAAAAATAAAAAATACAGCAGAACTGATGCTAAAGCAAATATAGATATCTCATTCTCTGCAACAGCTGGGTTCTTAAAAAGACTCTGTGTAATTTCTCAATTTAATCATATTTCTGATTGTCATACATTATCATTTAGCCCAAAGTAAATCATATCTAAGACTTTCTATTATGATTATATAAGTGTGCAGAGACCTTTTAACAATCATCATAAAAAGAATACATAAAATCAGACAACAGAAACTTCCAATGAATTAAATATTTTAGTAGAGCAAGAGGATTACTCAGCAATATGGTACCTTCAAGGGACATCGAATGCACAATGGCTTGCCAGCACCACAGCCTGGGGACAGGCCCTCTCCCACCACCTGCTCCCTCTCTGTCTCCCATCACATGGTTTCTCTAGTTCCTGCAAGACTTACATTAGCTGGAACTAAACAGTGTATTTACTTTGTTAATTGTTCGAGGCAGGCAGGGTCTCACTATGTAGCCCAAGCAGGCCTGAAATTCGGATCCCCCTGCTTCTGCCTCTGTAGTGTGAGAATTACTGAGAGGCACCAGCTGAGTTTGTCTACTTTGAGTTAGAACACAAGCCACTAAGAAGACAGCATGTCCTTGGCTTTGTTCTTCCCCATCTTGCAAGCTGTTATCTTGCCTGATCATAAATACTTGTCTGATGACTTAAAGGCAAAGGCAGACCTAATACCACTTTGGGCCTTAAAAATGTATTCAAGAGCTTGGTAGTGGCACATGCCTGTAATCCTAGTACTTGGGAAATGGGGGCAAAAGAATTAGGAGTCTAAGGCCAAACCCAGCTGCAGAGCAAGTTCTAGGCTAGCCTGGACTACATGTGACTCTGCCTCATTAAAAAAAAAATCAAGCAAGCAAAAAAATTATTCATGGATATCTGACCAACTCATTTCTCTTAACTATCCTGAATAGAAAGAACCAATAATTACACACACTGCTTCAGTGTATCTTATTTTTTTATGCAATTCTCTGAACCATTCTATAAACAAAGCACTTGTTTTATAGAACATTAGGTAGACATATAGATTTGCAAATCAGACATACAGATTTGCAAATCCTAAATTTCATTTTCACTCCACTCACTGGCTATAATGAACTATTCTAATTGTTAGCTTTCTGATAAATATTGACATAGAAAATATCTTTGATTGTATACTGTCACTTCTGAATATCCATATTAGTCTATGCTAGGTACTGAATTATGTAGCTGTAGCACAGATATGATATGTATGTGTACACAAGTATACATGTGAGCATATATATATGTATGTATGTATGTATGTATATATATATATATATATATATATATATATATATATATATATACTTCTGTGGTGGTATTTTACTTGTACTGAAATGTGATTTTAATTGTATGTTAATAAATAAAGTTGCCTGGGGGTCAGAGCTATTAGAGCCATAGCAAGTGCGTGGCGGCGGTGGCACATGCCTTTAATCTCAATACCATAGAGGACCTGGAGGGCTGTACATACAGGCAGTGACGAGGCAGTCACATGTTTGGGTTTACAACCAATGAGAAGGCAGAACAGCTAGACTATATAAAGACATACACACAGGAAGTAGGTCCCTTTCGGAGAGCTCTCTTGACTGAAGAGGATCGCTGAAGCAGGAAGGGTGAGGCTCTTAGCTCTGACCTCTTGGCTTCCTTCTCTGAATCAGCTTTGTGTTTCTTATTTAATCAGATGGTTGGTTACATCTACATACTTCTTTCCATTCATATTGTGTATATGTGTGTGTGTGTTAGATAGAGAGAGAGACAGACAGACAGACAGACAGACACACACACACACACACACACACACACACAGAATGGGTAGGGAAGAAGGGAGTAGCAGGTCCTGGCATGTTACTGAGGCTGGATTCCTGGGTATAAGAGTTCTCACCTCTGCCTGCTGAGTAGCAGGACTACGGACTTCGCCATGCCACACCCAGCTTCCACACTGAATGTTAGTAACTCAACTCTGGAGTTATACTGATGCATAGGGAAGTCACCCAGCTGCAGAAGGTTTGACATAAACTGTTCCTAGACCTACCACACCCATTGCACAGGACTGTCTCACTTTACCATATGCAGTCAAGACATCACAGAAATGCACATCCAATCATTACCATTTTAGCTCAACAACACTATAAAATTAAGTCTGCAGGCACATTAATAAGCTCACTCATTGGTGATGGCTTTGTGATTTTAATTAAAAGTTTTGAAAGTCGAGTTTATACATATTTATAGCCAAAAGGTGTTAATATTTGTTGATCTATTCAACCCTAATCCAATATTTTATTCTAAAAAAATTTTTAAAGCAATCAAGGCAGCCTGTACAATAGCACAAGATGAAGAAAATAAAAATACCCAATGTAAGTCTAAACAAGTATGGTTATGACAAGAACATAATTATCATTTTGCAAATATTCATTAAATAGAGTTTAGCATAGCTCAAATGCATATTTCATTAGACGTGTGCATGCTTACACAGGAATAAGAGCACAAAGCAATGAAATACAGATTGTGTACAAGCTGATGAGTGCTGTCAAGTAGCATGGCTCTGGTATGTGGGAAGTGAGTTCTTCCTTGGATTTAGCCAGCTGATTATACACACAGCTCCCCACACCCCAACATCCCACACCCCAGGCACAAAGCGGTATAAACCGAAGACCATGCCCTGCAACATTTATGGTCTGGCATCCTGTTGGTGAGAGGCTCACTGATGCTGCCTGGTTACAGCATCCTAGCCCACAGCTAAATCTCCTGATGGGTGAAGTAAAATGTCCCCAACATCATCACAACTGAGGTGTGTAGGGGCAGGTAATGGTGTGAGTGAGATGATCTCCCAGTGGCTCCCGGGAGTGAATACAGGGCTTGGGAGGAGGGGGAGGTGAGCAGCAGGTATGCACCCATCTCTCATGTTTTCATGTACTAAAGGATCCCAGAGCTTTCTGGGTGACACAGGTGGCCTACAGCTAAATCCTGGCCTATTTGGTGACATGAGAGGCTATCAAGCTTCCATGGTGAAGTCATTCTTTTACAAGACTGAGTGGGCCTGGCTTTAAAATAATAGCAACACAAATGCTTCTCATGTGTGGAAATAAACAGGGTCATCTTTTTCCTTCACCAAAAGTGTGAGCTGGGGCATCTGAAAAGCCTTCAGCTTCATCTGTGAAGTTGAGGTGTTTGCTATAGTTGACCTCAGCCCAATCCACAGTGACTTCTTCCATCAAGTGAAAGTTTACAGAAATGACAGCTTGACCCTGAATCAGTCACAAAATACAGGTTTGTCACATGCACAAACACACACATGCACAAACACACACATGCACACACACATACATACACATACACGTGCACACATACACATGCACATACAACACACACATTCATCACATACACACAGACACACACACACAGGCACACACACACACACACACACACCCCTTCAGGTATACTGGCTTTTCCAGCACACCTATGTGAGCAAAGAAAAAACTGAAAGCACAGTATGGAACAAAAAAGCATAAGAGGATCAAAGGAAAATGTCAAGAAAGAAAGAAAGACATTGGCAGCAGAATTCACTGACCAAGTGGCACTGTGAGCCCACAACTGGCTGGGAATGCTTGAGCGTGCTATTCTGTGACTACAGGAGATGACGTGGCTGTGAACATTCACATTCAGCAGCAGTCTTAGATGACAAAGCACGTTAAGTGGCCACAGTCAGGGTCATCCGCTGACTGACACGTTGTCTTGACTTGTGCCCAAGGTGCAGACCCACAGACACTATCAGTGAAGGGAATAGATGGGGGCACACTGAGCGCAGCCAGAGAATTTCCAAAACCAGGCACAGTGGGATGAGGAGACTTCAATTCTGAGCTAGGCAGTGGCGTGGAGCCAATGGCTGGGAGAAACAGGTCTAAGGATATGGCAAAATAACCAGCTTAGAACCTAAGGCAAGAAGGGTAAATCTATAGTCAGGATGGAAAGAAGGCTGGTACCATGACAGATGGTCTCAGAGGTACTCGTATGTCCTGATACTAACACATAGGCACATTTCCCCGGGGCAGCCATGTCTTTACTAAAGGAGATCACTTAACAGTTTCAGCCCCCAATGTATTCCTCTTCCAAAGCAGCCACAGCATCTAGCAGACACAGGTAGCTTTATCACATTTCAAAAGGAGGTTCACAGACTAAGCATTCCCTATCCCAGGCCAGGAACACCTCAACTTTTAGGGGCTTTTGAGATTACACCAAAAACAGCCATGTCTTACATTATCATTTCGGGTCTATCATTCTGAGTAACTGAGGCTACTTAAATTAACAAAAACTTTACTTTGTTAATTCTTCATACAAATATGTTTTATATGTGTAAAATATATAATACACATTTTTATGCTCAGTTCTTCATTTACAAGTCCCTAAGACATAGGTTGACAAGATGGCTCAACAAATAAACATGCTTGTCACCGTGCCTAAATTCAATCCTCAGAACTTATACAGTGGAAGGAGAGACCACTCCATCAGTTGTGTTCTGACCTCCATGCATCTACTGTGGCATGCATTTACACACACACACCACACACACACACACACACACACACACACACACACACACCACACACACACACACACACACTACATAGGCAATCACAAAATCTCTTAACATAAAAAGCATAGCATGCTGTTTAAGTGGAGACAAGCCTTAAATATCACAATATCAGAATTTTGCATCATGAAGACATGAATTTATTGGAGACAAGCCTTAATTATCTAGCCTTGTGATTTTTTCCAAATCTTAAATTTCTTTTTATATGCTTCCATTTTTGTCTTACAAAGATGTCCTATTTAGAGCCCAAAACCCATGCTCTGCGAACAGAACTTTGGCTGCTCCACGCTCTGACATTCCGCTTTGCTCCTGTCTACCCCACCTCAGAGAGCACAGACTGAGACTGAAACTGAAACATCAGTAGCAAAGGAGCCTCACACTTGGGTACACCCAGTACTAGGGAACCACACAGTTTTCAGAGCAACTTTCTGAACTAAAATGAAAATATTATGGCGTGAACAATGAGACCAGTGTCTCAGAACAGTTCCTTTCTGACTCCATTTGCCACGAATACAATCCTTTGTGTGATACTTCAGCTCTGTTTCTAAAGGGATAGATGGCTAGGCTTCATCAGAGAACACATGAGAAACAACTGCACCACCAGAACTGTCTTCATGATGCAATGTTCTAAACGATGAACCTTTCATGGCAAGGAATGCAACGTCCTCATAGAAACAACATATCACTGCCAGGAACAAAGCCCCTGAAGCAGCAACCCTTCAATGGTAGGTAACCTCTCCAAAGTCTCATTTTAATACCTCTGTCATATCACTCCAGTAAGAACTTCTCCATGCTCTTTCTACACTATTTTCCATTTGCACATCACATTCAGGCTGCTTTTCATTTCAGTCCTACTGAATTTAAAAACCATTCATCTCCTGGGGCCACGCAGGTTATGTGTGCTGTGAGATGCAGAGAATTTGACTCTCATCTATACCTACCATTTTCTTGGGGGAGGAGAGGCATGCTATAGGCAGATCAAGATTACCCATACATATCACACACACACACACACACACACACACACACACACACACACACACACACGGTTGTGTGTGATGGTATGATGGAGAAAGACACACACAGAGTTAATTTGTACTGGTTGAGAAATTCAAGCAGCATATCTGGAAACAGCACAAAAGGAGGATTCATTCTGATCAGGAGAAAGGTCTGGGAGGTCACCATTCTTTAAGACAAACTAATTTAGCCTGTAACCCAGTGGGGAGCAGCACGAAGCTAGAGCAAAGCTGAAAAATAAGAACGGGCTTCTGCAAATGCCAGCATCTCCACAGCACTGAGCATGAATCTATAGGAGTCCTCAGGGCAGGTGGTGGGTCACTGTGCCCTAAGAGGAAGAGGAAGACTGTGCAGGATGAGAGTCAGCTACTGCAGTCTGACCTTGACTCTCCTGGTTTCTTGAATCACTGGGGACTTGGGAGGCTCAAGACCAGCAAGACTTAGGAGCCAGCACTAGGCAAGAATGGAATTAGTGAGAGAAGACTAATGGCAGAGAATGACCATGGGCTAGAGGAGGAAAGGGCTAGAGGCATGTTCCCTGGAGACAGGAAGGAAGGAAACTAAGGGAAAGCGCAGACATTCCACAGGCATGCCACAGCCAGCAATTGCCTACCAACAGGACGGGGAGGTAGAGAGTAAAAATGATCCTAAGGCTCCATTCTGAGCTTCCAAGAAGAAATGAATGTGTGCAAACACAGAATGCTCAAGAAAAATAAAAGTGTTTTCAGAGATGCTATATTTTAGGCATGTAGAATAATCTATAATAATACAAATCACAACATAGCAACTCATCTTTTTTCCTATCGAAGGTGAGTAGGAAGCAGAATGAGAGCCCTGAGGTACAAGAGCAAAGCATGCAGAGTTCCCATGAAGCAGAGAGGTGTGAAAGCCAAGGTGGCAGATGCTTCCAAAGGGACCGAGAGGTCGGTGCTATCAATTGTTCCTGGACAAGACAAAGACTAGAGAAGCAGCTGCTGGCCCTGAAGCTCCGATGTCACTGTGACAGGACAGAAGATGAACAAGCTTATAGGTCAGCCTAACATGCCAACAATGAAAAGCACATGCCAGCTAAGTAGCAAGAGCCGTCCAGATTTGAGAGATTTGCAAGTGCAAAGGAAGAGAGAGATGACAAGAATGCATGAAGGCAAAGACAGTCAACAGAACAGGATAAGACAGGTGTTAAGAGCAAAGGATAATCAGACTACAACCCACAGCTCCAGGGAGGCTAGGAAATACGGAGG